>NC_054487.1:20547503-20587355 GCF_017639515.1 Carcharodon carcharias | reverse complement strand
CACTGGTGAACGGTTCTGTCACTGTATAACACTGGGGTACAGTACTGGTGGGGACAGGTCTCTCAGTGTAAAACATTGGGCTACAGTACTGGTGGGGACAGGTCTGTCACTGTATAACACTGGGGTACAGTACTGGTGGAGACAGGTCTGTCACTGTATAAGACCAGGATACAGTACTGGTGGGGTCAGGGCTGTCACAGTATAACACTGGCGTGTAGTACTGCTGGAGACAGGTCTGTCACTGTATAACACTGGGGTACAGTACTGGTGGGGACAAGTCTGTCACTGTTTAACACTGCGGTACATTACTGCTGGGGATGGGTCTGTCATTGTATAACACTGGGGTACAGTACTGCTGGGGACGGGTCTGTCACTGTGTAACACTGTGGTACTGTACTGGTGCGGACGGGTCTGTCACTGTATAACACTGGGGTACTGTACTGGTGCGGATGGGTCTGTCACTGTATAACACTGGGGTACAGTACTGGGGGGGCAGGTCTGTCACTGTATAACACTGGTGTACAGTTCTGGTGGGGACAGGTCTGTCACTGTATATCATTGGGGTACAGTACTGGCGGGGACAGGCGTGTCACTGTATAACACTGGGGTACAGTTCTGGTGGGGACTGGTCTGTCACTGTATAATACTGGGGTTCATTACTGGTGGGGACAGGTTTGTGACTGTATAACACTGGGGTACAGTACTGGTGGGGACAGGTCTGTCTCTGTATAACGCTGGGTTACAGTACTGGAGGGGACTGGTCTGTCACTGTATAACACTGGGGTACAGTGCTGGTGGGGACAGGTCTGTCACTCTATAACACTGGGCTTCATTACTGGTGGGGACGGCTCTGTCACAGTATAAAACTGAGGTACAGTACTGGTGCGGACGGGTCTGTCACTGTATAACACTGGGGTACAGTACTGGTGGGGACGGGTCTATCACTGTATAGCACGGGTACAGGTCTGGTGGGGACGGGTCTGTCACTGTATAACACTGGGGTACAGTACTGGTGGGGACAGGTCTGTCACTGTATAACACTGGGGTACAGTACTGGTGGTGACGGGTCTGTCACTGTATAACTCTGGGGTACAGTACTAGTGGGGACGGGTCTGTCACTGTATAACACTTGAATACAGTACTGGTGGCGACAGGCCTGTCACTGTATAACACTGGGGTACAGTACTGGAGGGGACGGATCTGTCACTGTATAACACTGGGATACAGTACTTGTGGGGACAGGTCTGTCACTGTATAACACTGGGGTACAGTACTGGTGGGGACAGGTCTGTCACTGTATAACACTGGGATACAGTGGTGGGGACAGGTTTGTTACTGTATAACACTGGGGTACAGTACTGGAGGGGACAGGTCTGTCACTGTATCACACTGGGGTACAGTACTAGTGGGGACAGGTTAGTCACTGTATAACGCTGGGGTACAGTACGGGTGGGGACAAGTCTGTCACTGTAACCCTGGGGTACAGTACTGGTGGGCACAGGTTTGTCACTGTATCACAGGGGGGTACAATATGTTGGGGACAAGTCTTTCACTGTATAACACTAGGCTACAGTACTGGTGGGGACAGGTTTGTCACTGTATAACACTGGGGTACAGTACTGGTGGGGGCAGGTCTGTCACTGTATAACACTGGGATACAGTACTGGTTGGGACAGGTTTGTCACTGTATAACACTGGGATACAGTACCGGTTGGGACAGGTCGGTCACTGTATAACACTGGGGTACAGTACTGGTGGGGACAGGTCTGTCACTATAACACTGGGGTACAGTACCGCTGGGGACGGGTCTGTCACTGTATAACACTGTGGTTCAGTACTGCTCGGGACGGGCCTGTCACTGTATAACACTGGGGTACAGTACTGGTGGGGACAGGTTTGTCACTGTATAACACTGGGGTACAGTACGGTTTGGGACAAGTCTGTAACTATAACACTGGGGTACAGTGCCCGTGGGGACAGGTCTGTCACTGTTTAACACCGGGGTACTGTATCGGTGGGGACCGGGCTGTCACAGTATAACACTGGCGTGTAGTACTGCTGGAGACAGGTCTGTCACTGTATAACACTGGGGTACAGTTCTGGTTGGGACAGGTCAGTCACTGCAATATATTGAGATACAATACTTTGTGTAGAAGACTGTCAATGAATAAGACTGGAATTCTTTTCTAGTGGGGACGGGTCTGTCACTGTAAAACACTGGGGCACACTACTGGTGCGGACAGGTGTGTTACTGTATAACACTGGGGTACAGTTCTGGTGGGGACCGGTCTGTCACTATTACACTGGGGTACAATACTGGTGGAGACAGGTCTGTCACTGTATAACACTGGGGTACAGTACTGGTGGGGACAGGTCTGTCACTGTGTGACACTGGGGTACAGTACTGGTGGGGGCTTCTGCCACTGTATAACACTGGGGTACAGTACTGGTGGGGACAGGTCTGTCACTGTAAAACACTGGGCTACAGTACTGGTGGGGACGGACCTGTCACTGTTTAAAACTGGGGTACAGTACTGGTGGAGACAGGTCTGACACTGTATAAGACCAGCGTACAGTGCTGGTGGGGACAGGTCTGTCACTGTATAACACCGGAGTACAGGACTGGTGGGGACAGGTCTGTCACTGTATAACACCAGGATACAGTACTGGTGGGGACTGGTCTGTCACTGTATAACACTGGGGTACAGTACTGGCTGGGACCGGTCTGTCACTGTATAACACTGGGGTACAGTACTGGTGGGGCAGGTCTGTCACTGTATAACAATGGAGTACAGTTCTGGTGGGTATAGGTCTGTCACTGTATAACACTGGGGTACAGTACTGGTGGGTTCGGGTCTATCACTGTCTAACACTGGGGTACAGTTCTGGTGGGGACGGGTCTGTCACTGTATAACACTGGGGTACAGTACTGGTGGGGACAGGTCTGTCACTGTATAACACTGGAGTACAGTACTGGTGGTGATGGGTCTGTCACTGTATAACTCTGGGGTACAGTACTAGTGGGGACGGGTCTGTCACTGTATAACACTTGGATACAGTACTGGTGGGGACAGGCCTGTCACTGTATAACACTGGGGTACAGTACTGGTGGGGACGGATCTGTCACTGTATAACACTGGGATACAGTACTTTTGGGGACAGGTCTGACACTGTATAACACTGGGGTACAGTACTGGTGGGGACTGGTCTGTCACTGTATAACACTGGGATACAGTGGTGGGGACAGGTTTGTCACTGTGTAACACTGGGGTACAGTACTGGAGGGGACAGGTCTGTCACTGTATAACACTGGGGTACAGTACTGGTGGGGACAGGTTAGTCACTGTATAACACGGGTACAGTACGGGTGGGGACTAGTCTGTCACTATAACACTGGGGTACAGTACTGGTGGGGACAGGTTTCTCACTGTATAACACGGGGGTACAATACTGTTGGGGCAAGTCTTTCACTGTATAACACTAGGCTACAGTACTGGTGGGGACAGGTTTGTCACTGTATAACACTGGGGTACAGTACTGGTGGTGGCAGGTCTGTCACTGTATAACACTGGGATACAGTAATGGTTGGGACAGGTTTGTCACTGTATAACACTGGGATACAGTACCGGTTGGGACAGGTCTGTCACTGTATAAGACCAGCATACAGTGCTGGTGGGGACAGGTCTGTCACTGTAAAACACTGGGCTACAGTACTGGTGGGGACGGATCTGTCACTGTATAAAACTGGGGTACAGTACTGGTGGAGACAGGTCTGACACTGTATAAGACCAGCATACAGTGCTGGTGGGGACAGGTCTGTCACTGTATAACACCGGAGTACAGGACTGGTGGGGACAGGTCTGTCACTGTATAACACCGGAGTACAGTACTGGTGGGGACTGGTCTGTCACTGTATAACACTGGGGTACAGTACTGGCGGGGACAGGTCTGTCACTGTATAACACTGGGGTACAGTACTGGCGGGGCAGGTCTGTCACTGTATAACAATGGAGTACAGTTCTGGTGGGTACAGGTCTGTCACTGTATAACACTGCGGTACAGTACTGGTTGGGACAGGTCAGTCACTGTATAACGCTGGGGTACAGTACTGGTGGGGACAGGTCTGTCACTGTATAACGCTGGGGTACAGTACTGGTGGGGACAGGTCTGTCACTGTATAACGCTGGGGTACAGTAATGGTGAGGACAGGTCTGTCACTTTATAACAGTGGGGTACAGTGCTGGTGGAGACAGGTCTGTCACTGTGTGACACTGGGGTACATTGCTGGTGGGGACTGGTCTGTCACTGTATAACACTGGGGTACGGTACTGTGGGGACAAGTATGTCCCTGTATAACACTGAGGTACAGTACTGGTGGGGACTGGTCTGTCACTGTATAACCCTGGGGTTCATTACTGATGAGGACAGGTCTGGCACTGTATAACACTGGGGTACAGTGCTGGTGGGGACAGGTTTGTCACTGTATAACACTGGGGTACAGTACTGGTGGGGACTGGTGTGTCACTGTATAACACTGGGGTTCATTACTGATGGGGACTGGTCTGTCACTGTATAACTTTGGGGTACAGTGCTGGTGGGGAGAGGTCTGTCACTGTTTAACACTGGGGTACAGTACTGGTGGTGACGGGTCTGTCACTGTATTGCTCTGGGGTACAGTACTAGTGGGGACGGGTCTGTCACTGTATAAACTTGGATACAGTACTGGTGTGGACAGGCCTGTCACTGTGTAACACTGGGGTACAGTACTGGACGGGACAGGTCTGTCACTGTATAACACTGGGGTACAGTGCTGGTGGGGACAGGTTAGTCACTGTATAACACGGGTACAGTACGGGTGTGGACAAGTCTGTCACTATAACACTGGGGTACAGTACTGGTGGGGACAGGTTTGTCACTGTATAACACGGGGGTACAATACTGTTGGGGCAAGTCTTTCACTGTATAACACTAGGCTACAGTACTGGTGGGGACAGGTTTGTCACTGTATAACACTGGGGTACAGTACTGGTAGGGGCAGGTCTGTCACTGTATAACACTGGGATACAGTACTGGTTGGGACAGGTTTGTCACTGTATAACACTGGGATACAGTACTGGTTGGGACAGGTCTGTCACTGTATAAGACCAGCATACAGTGCTGGTGGGGACAGGTCTGTCACTGTATAACACCGGAGTACAGTACTGGTTGGGACAGGTCTGTCACTGTATAACACCAGGATACAGTTCTGGTGGGGACTGGTCTGTCTCTGTATAACACTGGGGTACAGTACTGGCGGGGACAGATCTGTCACTGTATAACACTGGGGTACAGTATTGGCGGGGCAGGTCTGTCACTGTATAACACTGGGGTACAGTACTGGTGGGGACGGGTCTATCACTGTATAACATTGGGGTACAGTACTGGTGGTGACGGGTCTGTCACTGTATAACTCTGGGGTACAGTACTAGTGGGGACGGGTCTGTCACTGTATAACAGTTGGATACAGTACTGGTGGGGACAGGCCTGTCACTGTATAACACTGGGGTACAGTACTGGTGGGGACGGATCTGTCACTGTATAACACTGGGATACAGTACTGGTGGGTACAGGTCTGTCACTGTATAACACTGGGGTACAGTACTGGTAGGGACAGGTCTGTCACTGTATAACACTGGGATACAGTGGAGGGGACAGGTTTGTTACTGTATAACACTGGGGTACAGTACTGGATGGGACAGGTCTGTCACTGTATCACTCTGGGGTACAGTACTGGTGGGGACAGGTTAGTCACTGTATAACACTGGGGTACAGTACGGGTGGGGACAAGTCTGTCACTGTAACCCTGGGGTACAGTACTGGTGGGGACAGGTTTGTCACTGTATAACAGGGGGGTACAATACTGTTGGGGACAAGTCTTTCACTGCATAACACTAGGCTACAGTACTGGTGGGGACAGGTTTGTCACTGTAAAACACTGGGGTACAGTACTGGTGGGGGCAGGTCTGTCACTGTATAACACTGGGATACAGTACTGGTTGGGACAGGTTTGTCACTGTATAACACAGGGATACAGTACCGGTTGGGACAGGTCGGTCACTGTATAACACTGGGGTACAGTACTGGTGGGGACAGGTCTGTCACTATAACACTGTGGTTCAGTACTGCTGGGGACGGGTCTGTCACTGTATAACACTGGGGTACAGTACTGGTGGGGACAGGTTTGTCACTGTATAACACTGGGGTACAGTATCAGTGGGCACAGGGCTGTCACAGTATAACACTGGGGTACAGTGCCCGTGGGGACAGGTCTGTCACTGTTTAACACTGGGGTACTGTATCGGTGGGGACAGGGCTGTCACAGTATAACACTGGCGTGTAGTACTGCTGGAGACAGGTCTGTCACTGTATAACACTGGGGTACAGTTCTGGTTGGGACAGGTCAGTCACTGCAATATACTGAGATACAATACTTTGTGTACAAGACTGTCAATGAATAAGACTGGAATTCTTTTCTAGTGGGGACGGGTCTGTCACTGTAAAACACTGGGGCACACTACTGGTGCGGACAGGTGTGTTACTGTATAACACTGGGGTACAGTTCTGGTGGGGACCGGTCTGTCACTATTACACTGGGGTACAATACTGGTGGAGACTGGTCTGTCACTGTATAACACTGGGGTACAGTACTGGTGGGGACAGGTCTGTCACTGTGTGACACTGGGGTACAGTACTGGTGGGGGCTTCTGCCACTGTATAACACTGGGGTACAGTACTGGTGGGGACAGGTCTGTCACTGTAAAACACTGGGCTACAGTACTGGTGGGGACGGATCTGTCACTGTTTAAAACTGGGGTACAGTACTGGTGGAGACAGGTCTGCCACTGTATAAGACCAGCATACAGTGCTGGTGGGGACAGGTCTGTCACTGTATAACACCGGAGTACAGTACTGGTGGGGACAGGTCTGTCACTGTATAACACCAGGATACAGTACTGGTGGGGACTGGTCTGTCACTGTATAACACTGGGGTACAGTACTGGCGGGGACGGGTCTGTCACTGTATAACACTGGTGTACGGTTCTGACGGCGACAGGTCTGTCACTGTATAACACTGGGGTACAGTACTGGTGGGGACAGGTCTGTCACTATTACACTAGGGTACAGTACTGGTGGAGACAGGTCTGTCACTGTATAACACTGGAGTACAGTTCTGGCGGGGACAGTTCAGTCACTGTACTACACTGAGATACAATACTTTGTGTACAAGACTGTCAATGAATAACACTGGAATTCTGTTCTAGTGGGGGCAGGCCTGTCACTTTATAACACTGGGGTACAGTACTGGTGGGGGCAGGTCTGTCACTGTATAACACTGGGATACAGTACTGTTGGGGACAGGTCTGTCACTGTATTACACTGGGGTACAGTACTGGTGGGGGCAGGTCTGTCACTGTATGACACTGGGGTACAGTACTGGTGGGGACAGGTCTGTCTCTATATAACACTGAGATACAGTAGTGGTGGGGGCTGTCTGTCACTGTATAACACTGGGGTACAGTACTGGTGGGGACAGGTCTGTCACTGTAAAACACTGGGCTACAGTACTGGTGGGGACAGGTCTGTCACTGTATAAGACCAGGATACAGTACTGGTGGGGTCAGGGCTGTCACAGTATAACACTGGCGTGTAGTACTGCTGGAGACAGGTCTGTCACTGTATAACACTGGGGTACAGTACTGGTGGGGACAAGTCTGTCACTGTTTAACACTGCGGTACATTACTGCTGGGGATGGGTCTGTCATTGTATAACACTGGGGTACAGTACTGCTGGGGACGGGTCTGTCACTGTGTAACACTGTGGTACTGTACTGGTGCGGACGGGTCTGTCACTGTATAACACTGGGGTACTGTACTGGTGCGGATGGGTCTGTCACTGTATAACACTGGGGTACAGTACTGGCGGGGCAGGTCTGTCACTGTATAACACTGGTGTACAGTTCTGGTGGGGACAGGTCTGTCACTGTATATCATTGGGGTACAGTACTGGCGGGGACAGGCGTGTCACTGTATATCACTGGGGTACAGTACTGGTGGGGACAGGTCTAACACTCTATATCACTGGGGTACAGTACTGGTGGGGACAGGTCTGTCACTCTATATCACTGGGGTACAGTACTGGTAGGGACGGGTCTGTCACTGTATAACACTGTGATACAGTACTGGTGGGGACAGGTCAGTCACTGTATAACACTGTGGTACAGTACCGGTGGTGACAGGTTTGTCACTGTATAACACTGGGGTACAGTACTGGTGATGGGTCTGTCACTGTCTAATACTGGGGTACAGTACTGGTTGGGATGGGTCTGTCACTGTACAACACTGGGGTACAGTACTGGTGGGGAAAGGTCTGTCACTCTATATCATAGTGGTACAGTACTGGTAGGGACGGGTCTGTCACTGTATAACACTGGGGTACAGTACTGGTTGGGACGGGTCTGTTACTGTATAACACTGGTGTACAGTACTAGTGGGGACGGGTCTGTCACTGTATAACACTTGGTTACAGTACTGGCTGGGTCAGGTCTGTCACTGTATAACACTGGGGTACAGTACTGGTGGGGACGTGTCTGTCACTGTATAACACTGGGGTACAGTACTGGTGGGGACAGGTTTGTCACTGTATAACACTGGGGTACGGTATCGGTGGACACAGGGCTGTCACAGTATGACACTGGGTACAGTGCCCATGGGGACAGGTCTGTCACTGTTTAACACTGGGGTACAGTATCGGTGGGGACAGGGCTGTCACAGTATAATACTGGCGTATATACTGCTGGAGACAGGTCTGTCACTGTATAACACTGGGGTACAGTACTAGTGGGGACAGGTCTGTCACTGTTTAACACTGGGGTACAGTACTGATTGGGACAGGTCTGTCATTGTATAACACTGGGGTACAGTACTGCTGGGGACGGGTCTGTCACTGTATAACACTGTGATACTGTACTGGTGCGGACGGGTCTGTCACTGTATAACACTGGGGTACAGTACTGGTGGGGACAGGTTTGTCACTGTATAACACTGGGGTACAGTATCGGTGGAAACAGGGCTGTCACAGTATAACACTGGGTACAGTGCCCGTGGGGACAGGTCTGTCACTGCTTAACACTGGGGTACAGTATCGGTGGGGACAGGGCTGTCACAGTATAATACTGGCGTGTAGTACTGCTGGAGACAGGTCTGTCACTGTATAACACTGGGGTACAGTACTGACGGGGACAGGTCTGTCACTGTATAACACTGGGGTACAGTTCTGGTGGGGACAGGTCTGTCACTGTATAACACTGGGGTCCAGTACTGGTGGGGACGCGTCTGTCACTTTATGACACTGGGATACAGTACTGGTGGGGACAGGTCTGTCACTGTATGACACTGGGATACTGTACTGGTGGGGACGGGTCTGTCACTGTATAACACTGGGGTACGGTACTGGTGGGGACAGGTCTGTCACTGTATGGCACTGGGATACAGTACTGCTGGGGACGGGTCTGTCACTATTACACTGGGGTACAGTACTGGAGGGGACGGGTCTGTCACTGTATAACACTGGTGTACGGTTCTGGCGGGGCCAGGTCTGTCACTGTATAACAATGGGGTACAGTACTGGTGGGGACAGGTCTGTCACTATTACACTGGGGTACAGTACTGGTGGGGACAGGTCTGTCACTGTATAACACTGGAGTACAGTTCTGGCGGGGACAGTTCAGTCACTGTACTATACTGAGTTACAATACTTTGTGTACAAGACTGTCAATGAATAACACTGGAATTCTGTTCTAGTGGGGGCAGGCCTGTCACTTTATAACACTGGGGTACAGTAATGGTGGGGGCAGGTCTGTCACTGTATAACACTGGGATACAGTACTGTTGGGGACAGGTCTGTCACTGTATTACACTGGGGTACAGTACTGGTGGGGACAGGTCTGTCACTGTGTGACACTGGGGTACAGTACTGGTGGGGACAGGTCTGTCTCTATATAACACTGAGATACAGTAGTGGTGGGGGCTGTCTTTCACTGTATAACACTGGGGTACAGTACTGGTGGGGACAGGTCTGTCACTGTAAAACACTGGGGTACAGTACTGGTGGAGACAGGTCTGTCACTGTATAAGACCAGGATACAGTACTGGTGGGGTCAGGTCTGTCACAGTATAACACTGGCGTGTAGTACTGCTGGAGACAGGTCTGTCACTGTATAACACTGGGGTACAGTACTGTTGGGGACAAGTCTGTCACTGTTTAACACTGGGGTACATTACTGCTGGGGATGGGTCTGTCATTGTATAACACTGGGGTACAGTACTGCTGGGGACGGGTCTGTCACTGTGTAACACTGTGGTACTGTACTGGTGCGGACGGGTCTGTCACTGTATAACACTGGGGTACTGTACTGGTGCGGATGGGTCTGTCACTGTATAACACTGGGGTACAGTACTGGCGGGGCAGGTCTGTCACTGTATAACACTGGTGTACAGTTCTGGTGGGGACAGGTCTGTCACTGTATATCATTGGGGTACAGTACTGGCGGGGACAGGCGTGTCACTGTATAACACTGGGGTACAGTTCTGGTGGGGACAGGTCTAGCAATCTATATCACTGGGGTACAGTACTGGTGGGGACAGGTCTGTCACTCTATATCACTGGGGTACAGTACTGCTGGGGACGGGTCTGTCACTGTATAACACTGTGATACTGTACTGGTGCGGACGGGCCTGTCACTGTATAACACTGGGGTACAGTACTGGTGGGGACAGGTTTGTCACTGTATAACACTGGGGTACGGTATCGGTGGACACAGGGCTGTCACAGTATAACACTGGGTACAGTGCCCGTGGGGACAGGGCTGTCACTGTTTAACACTGGGGTACAGTATCGGTGGGGACAGGGCTGTCACAGTATAATACTGGCGTGTAGTACTGCTGGAGACAGGTCTGTCACTGTATAACACTGGGGTACAGTACTGACGGGGACAGGTCTGTCACTGTATAACACTGGGGTACAGTTCTGGTGGGGACAGGTCTGTCACTGTATAACACTGGGGTACAGTACTGGTGGGGACGCGTCTGTCACTTTATGACACTGGGATACAGTACTGGTGGGGACAGGTCTGTCACTGTATGACACTGGGATACTGTACTGGTGGGGACGGGTCTGTCACTGTATAACACTGGGGTACGGTACTGGTGGGGACAGGTCTGTCACTGTATGGCACTGGGATACAGTACTGCTGGGGACGGGTCTGTCACTATTACACTGGGGTACAGTACTGGAGGGGACGGGTCTGTCACTGTATAACACTGGTGTACGGTTCTGGCGGGGCCAGGTCTGTCACTGTATAACACTGGGGTACAGTACTGGTGGGGACAGGTCTGTCACTATTACACTGGGGTACAGTACTGGTGGGGACAGGTCTGTCACTGTATAACACTGGAGTACAGTTCTGGCGGGGACAGTTCAGTCACTGTACTATACTGAGTTACAATACTTTGTGTACAAGACTGTCAATGAATAACACTGGAATTCTGTTCTAGTGGGGGCAGGCCTGTCACTTTATAACACTGGGGTACAGTAATGGTGGGGGCAGGTCTGTCACTGTATAACTCTGGGATACAGTACTGTTGGGGACAGGTCTGTCACTGTATTACACTGGGGTACAGTACTGGTGGGGACAGGTCTGTCACTGTGTGACACTGGGGTACAGTACTGGTGGGGACAGGTCTGTCTCTATATAACACTGAGATACAGTAGTGGTGGGGGCTGTCTGTCACTGTATAACACTGGGGTACAGTACTGGTGGGGACAGGTCTGTCACTGTAAAACACTGGGCTACAGTACTGGTGGGGACAGGTCTGTCACTGTATAACACTGGGGTACAGTACTGGTGGAGACAGGTCTGTCACTGTATAAGACCAGGATACAGTACTGGTGGGGTCAGGGCTGTCACAGTATAACACTGGCGTGTAGTACTGCTGGAGACAGGTCTGTCACTGTATAACACTGGGGTACAGTACTGTTGGGGACAAGTCTGTCACTGTTTAACACTGGGGTACATTACTGCTGGGGATGGGTCTGTGATTGTATAACACTGGGGTACAGTACTGCTGGGGACGGGTCTGTCACTGTGTAACACTGTGGTACTGTACTGGTGCGGACGGGTCTGTCACTGTATAACACTGGGGTACTGTACTGGTGCGGATGGGTCTGTCACTGTATAACACTGGGTTACAGTACTGGCGGGGCAGGTCTGTCACTGTATAACACTGGTGTACAGTTCTGGTGGGGACAGGTCTGTCACTGTATATCATTGGGGTACAGTACTGGCGGGGACAGGCGTGTCACTGTATAACACTGGGGTACAGTTCTGGTGGGGACAGGTCTAGCACTCTATATCACTGGGGTACAGTACTGGTGGGGACAGGTCTGTCACTCTATATCACTGGGGTACAGTACTGGTAGGGACGTGTCTGTCACTGTATAACACTGTGATACAGTACTGGTGGGGACAGGTCAGTCACTGTATAACACTGTGGTACAGTACTGGTGGGGACAGGTTTGTCACTGTATAACACTGGGGTACAGTACTGGTGATGGGTCTGTCACTGTCTAACACTGGGGTACAGTACTGGTTGGGATGGGTCTGTCACTGTACAACACTGGGGTACAGTACTGGTGGGGACAGGTCTGTCACTCTATATCATAGTGGTACAGTACTGGTAGGGACGTGTCTGTCACTGTATAACACTGTGATACAGTACTGGTGGGGACAGGTTTGTCACTGTATAACACTGGGGTACAGTACTGGTGGTGACGGGTCTATCACTGTATAACACTGGGGTACAGTACTGGTTGGGACGGGTCTGTTACTGTATAACACTGGTGTACAGTACTAGTGGGGACGGGTCTCTCACTGAATAACACTTGGTTACAGTACTGGCTGGGTCAGGTCTGTCACTGTATAACACTGGGGTACAGTACTGGTGGGGACGTGTCTGTCACTGTATAACACTGGGGTACAGTACTGGTGGGGACAGGTTTGTCACTGTATAACACTGGGGTACGGTATCGGAGGACACAGGGCTGTCACAGTATAACACTGGGTACAGTGCCCGTGGGGACAGGTCTGTCACTGTTTAACACTGGGGTACAGTATCGGTGGGGACAGGGCTGTCACAGTATAATACTGGCGTGTCGTACTGCTGGAGACAGGTCTGTCACTGTATAACACTGGGGTACAGTACTGATTGGGACGGGTCTGTCATTGTATAACACTGGGGTACAGTACTGCTGGGGACGGGTCTGTCACTGTATAACACTGTGGTACTGTACTGCTGCGGATGGGTCTGTCACTGTATAACACTGGGGTACAGTACTGGTGGGGACAGGTTTGTCACTGTATAACACTGGGGTACGGTATCGGTGGACACAGGGCTGTCACTTTATAACACTGGGTACAGTGCCCGTGGGGACAGGTCTGTCACTGTTTAACACTGGGGTACAGTATCGGTGAGGACAGGGCTGTCACAGTATAATACTGGCGTGTAGTACTGCTGGAGACAGGTCTGTCACTGTATAACACTGGGGTACAGTACTGGTGGGGACAGGTCTGTCACTATTACACTGGGGTAAGTACTGGTGGGGACAGGTCTGTCACTGTATTACACTGGAGTACAGTTCTGGCGGGGACAGTTCAGTCACTGTACTTTACTGCGTTACAATACTTTGTGTACAAGACTGTCAATGAATTACACTGGAATTCTGTTCTAGTGGGGGCAGGCCTGTCACTTTATAACACTGGGGTACAGTACTGGTGGGGGCAGGTCTGTCACTGTATAACACTGGGATACAGTACTGTTGGGGACAGGTCTGTCACTGTATTACACTGGGGTACAGTACTGGTGGGGACAGGTCTGTCACTGTGTGACACTGGGTTACAGTACTGGTGGGGACAGGTCTGTCTCTATATAACACTGAGATACAGTAGTGGTGGGGGCTGTCTGTCACTGTATAACACTGGGGTACAGTACTGGTGGGGACAGGTCTGTCACTATAAAACACTGGGCTACAGTACTGGTGGGGACAGGTCTGTCTCTGTATAACACTGGAGTACAGTACTGGTGGAGACAGGTCTGTCACTGTATAAGACCAGGATACAGTACTGGTGGGGTCAGGGCTGTCACAGTATAACACTGGCGTGTAGTACTGCTGGAGACAGGTCTGTCACTGTATAACACTGGGGTACAGTACTGGTGGGGACAAGTCTGTCACTGTTTAACACTGGGGTACAGTACTGCTGGGGACGGGTCTGTCACTGTATAACACTGGGGTACTGTACTGGTGCGGATGGGTCTGTCACTGTATAACACTGGGGTACAGTACTGGCGGGGCAGGTCTGTCACTGTATAACACTGGTGTACAGTTCTGGTGGGGACAGGTCTGTCACTGTATATCATTGGGGTACAGTACTGGCGGGGACAGGCGTGTCACTGTATAACACTGGGGTACAGTTCTGGTGGGGACAGGTCTAGCACTCTATATCACTGGGGTACAGTACTGGTGGGGACAGGTCTGTCACTCTATATCACTGGGGTACAGTACTGGTAGGGACGGGTCTGTCACTGTATAACACTGTGATACAGTACTGGTGGGGACAGGTCAGTCACTGTATAACACTGTGGTACAGTACTGGTGGGGACAGGTTTGTCACTGTATAACACTGGGGTACAGTACTGGTGATGGATCTGTCATTGTCTAACACTGGTGTACAGTACTAGTGGGGACGGGTCTCTCACTGTATAACACTTGGTTACAGTACTGGCTGGGTCAGGTCTGTCACTGTATAACACTGGGGTACAGTACTGGTGGGGACGGATCTGTCACTGTATAACACTGGGGTACAGTACTGGTGGGGACAGGTTTGTCACTGTATAACACTGGGGTACGGTATCGGTGGACACAGGGCTGTCACAGTATAACACTGGGTACAGTGCCCGTGGGGACAGGTCTGTCACTGTTTAACACTGGGGTACAGTATCGGTGGGGACAGGGCTGTCACAGTATAATACTGGCGTGTAGTACTGCTGGAGACAGGTCTGTCACTGTATAACACTGGGGTACAGTACTAGTGGGGACAGGTCTGTCACTGTTTAACACTGGGGTACAGTACTGATTGGGTCGTGTCTGTCATTGTATAACACTGGGGTACAGTACTGCTGGGGACGGGTCTGTCACTGTATAACACTGTGGTACTGTACTGGTGCGGACGGGTCTGTTACTGTATAACACTGGGGTACAGTACTGGTGGGGACAGGTTTGTCACTGTATAACACTGGGGTACGGTATCGGTGGACACAGTGCTGTCACAGTATAACACTGCGTACAGTGCCCGTGGGGACAGGTCTGTCACTGTTTAACACTGGGGTACAGTATCGGTGGGGACAGGGCTGTCACAGTATAATACTGGCGTGTCGTACTGCTGGAGACAGGTCTGTCACTGTATAACACTGGGGTACAGTACTGGTGGGGAAAGGTTTGTCACTGTATAACACTGGGGTACGGTATCGGTGGACACAGGGCTGTCACAATATTACACTGGGTACAGTGCCCGTGGGGACAGGTCTGTCACTGTTTAACACTGGGGTACAGTATCGTTGGGGACAGGGCTGTCACAGTATAACACTGCCGTGTAGTACTGCTGGAGACAGGTCTGTCACTGTATAACACTGGGGTACAGTACTGGTGTGGACAGGTCTGTCACTGTTTAACACTGCGGTACAGTACTGCTTGGGACGGGTCTGTCATTGTATAACACTGGGGTACAGTACTGCTGGGGATGGGTCTGTCACTGTATAACACTGTGGTACTGTACTGGTGCGTACGGGTCTGTCACTGTATAACACTGGGGTACTGTACTGGTGCGGACGGGTCTGTCACTGTATAACACTGTGGTACAGTCCTGGTGGGGACAGGTCTGTCACTGTATAACACTGTGGTACTGTACCGGTGCGGACGGGTCTGTTACTGTACAACACTGGGGTACAGTACTGGTGGGGAAGGGTCTGTCACTGTGTAACACTGGGATACAGTACTGGTGGGGACAGCTCTCACTGTATAACACTGGGGCACTGTACTGGTGGTCTCACTGCAATGTTGTGCTGGTGTTTTTCCTGCAGGCTCTGACTGCTGCAGTACTTGTGAAGCTGTCATGTCAACTCTGTCAAATTATGCACGTCGCATGATGCGTCTTAGTGCACAGATCTTTCAGGACGTCGCTCGACCCACTGATGACCGCTCAAGGAAGGTGATAAAGCTGTTCAGCGAGCAACCACTGGCACTGGGGAAGGAGGTATATGACTGGTACCCACCGCACAACCAATACTACAGCCTGGCGAAGAAGCTGCGACTCCTGGGTTTGTACAGGTGATGGTCCTCCGTTCTCTATTTCCCTCTGTCCACTTTGCTTTTTTGATTAACTCCATGCACCCATGCATGGTCAGGGTGCCGGTGCTTTGAATATCATAGCAGATGCTTGTTGGACTGTAGGCAAGCAGGTATGACAGTTTACTGCAGAACTATGTTTAGATCAAGAAGGGACAGTGGTCTATCCAGTTGTTTTGTGTGCCGTCCTTCCACCTCAGGGATATGGGATGACATTCAGTCTGCATAGCTCATGAAATTCTAGCAGCAATCACTTGTATTAATGTCGAGCTCTTTCAACAAGGTAGAACATCCCAAGGCTTGTCATTGCACAGAATATCAAATAAAGCTTGATACCAAACCAGCTAAGGTGATATTGGGCAGATGACCATATAATAGTTAAACACAGAAGGAGGCCATTTGTCCCGTCATCTCCATGCTGGTTTGCTACAAGATCATTTCAGGTAGTCCAGCTCCCCTGCCGTTTCCCCCTAAAGCCCTGCGATTTTTCTCTTCAGCTTGCGGTCCACTTCTCTTTTGAAAGCCATGATTGAATAATCTCAGGCAGTGCATTCCAGACCCTAACCACTCACTGCAGAAAAAGGTTTTCCTAATGTCGTCTCTGCTTCTTTTGCCACTCATCTTATATTGGTGTGCTTTTGCTCTCAACCTTTGCATCCCACAGGGAACAGTTTCTCTCTATCTATTCTGCCTAGGCCCCTGATGATTTTGGACACCTCAATTAAATCTCCTCTCATCCTTCCCTATCCTAAAAAGAACAACTCACATCTTCCCCAATCTATCCACGTAACTGAAGTCCCTCATCCATCGAACTATTTTTGTAAATCTTTTCTGGACCCTGTCTAATGCTTTCACATCCTTCCAAAAGTGTGATGTCCAGGACTGGACGCAATACTCCAGCTGAGGCCAAACCAGTGTTTCATAAAAGTTCACCATAACTTCCTTGCTTTTGTACTTTATGTCTCTATTTATAAAGCCCAGGCTCCCAAAGGACTTCTTTAAACCACTTTCTGAACCTGTCAAGCCAGCTTCACCAATTTGTACACATATACCCACAGGCCTCTCTGTTCCTGCACCCACAGCCTAATTGTACTTTTAGTTTATATTGCCCCTCCTTATTCTACCTAGGAAGGAGTTTCATTTCACATTTCTCAGCATTAAATTTAACATGTTTCATGTCCACCCATTCCACCAGTCTGTCCATGGCCCCTAGAAAGCTGTCATTATCCTCCTCTCAGTTCACAATACTTCCAAATTTTGTGTCATTCTGTTCCGACCAGCTGAGGAGCAGTGAACTGACTCACCTCTATTCAGCCTCCTCGTTTGGTCACGACAAAGGCTTTTTAAATTTCTTTTCCCTTTGGATGACTTTTCCATATCCAAATGTATTGTTTACTATCTATTCAGTGAACAATAAAGAGCCAATCACAAGGCTGTCTTGAGCCAAAGAAAGAATATGTGCAGATAGACAGACACACGCAGACAGACAGACACACGCAGACAGACAGACACACGCAGACAGACAGTCACACGCAGACAGACAGACACATACAGAGACACGCAGACATACAGACACACGCAGACATACAGACACACGCAGACGTACAGACACACGCAGACGTACAGACACACGCAGGCAGACAGACACACGCAGGCAGACAGACAGACACACGCACACAGACAGACAGACAGACACACGCACGCAGACAGACAGACACACGAAAACAAACAGACAGACATACGAAAACAAACAGACACACGAAAACAAACAGACACGCAGACAGACAGGCAGGCACACACAGACACATGCAGACAGACAGACACACGCAGACAGACAGACACACACACAAAAACAAACAGACACACGCAGACAGACAGGCACACGCAGACAGACAGCCAGGCACACACATGCAGACAGACAGGCACACACACGCAGACAGACGGACACACGCAGACACACAGACACACGTTCCAATTCTTAGAAGATCTCAATTTTTTGAGACGCAGCGAGAGAGCAATAGAGACAGCCAGAGCGCAAGAGTGTGATAGAGACAGAGAGAGAGAGATACAGGCAGAGTGACAAACAATGATAGAATTCTCCATTAGGATGGAAAGTGAAGCAGTCTGATCTGAAACTAGGGTCCTAAATCTTAACACAGGAAACTACGAAGGTATAAAGTGTGAATTGGCGAAGATAGATTGAGGGACTTCATTAAAAGGTGGATAGACAATGGTTACTATTTAAGGCATGAATGTAAGTATTGCAACAGTCATACATTCCTTTCTGGCACAAAAACACAACAGGAAAAGTGGCCCAACCATGGCTAACAATTGAAATTAAGGATAGCATTAGACCCAAAGAGGAGTCATATAAAGTTGCTAGAAAAAATAGCAAGCTTGAGGATTGGGAGCAGCTTAGAATTCAGCAAAGGTGGACCAAGAGAGTGATTAAGAGGGGAAAAATAGAGTATGAGGGTAAACTTGCAAAGAACATAAAAGCAGACTGTAAAAGCTTCTAGAAGTGTATAAAAAGAAAAAGATTAGTGAAGACAAATGTAGGTCCCTTACAGTTTGAAAGGGGAGAATTTATGATAGAAAACAAAGAAATGACAGAGCAATTCAATAACTACTTTAGTTCTGTCTTCACAGAGGAAGACACAAACAACTTCCCAGAAACACTAGAGAACTGAGGTTCTAGTGAGAAGGAGGAATTGAAGGAAATTACTGTAAGTAAAACAATAGTGCTGGAGAAATTAATGAGTCTGAAAACTGGTAAATCCCCAAGGCCCGATAATCTACATCCCAGGGTACTAAAGGAAGTGGCCATGGAAATAGTGGATGCATTAGTTGTAATCTTCCAAAATTCTGTAGATCCTGGAACAGTCCCAGCAGACTGGAGGGTGGCAAATGTAACCTCACTATTTAGAAAAGGAGGGAGGGAGAAAACAGCGAATTACAGATGAGCTAGCCTAACATCAGTAGTAGAGAAAATGCTAGTTTGTTATAAAGGTTGTGATAATAGGAACTTAGAAAATATCAACGGGATTAGACAAAGTCAGCATGAATTTATGAAAGGGAAATCATGTTTGACAAACCTACTGGAGTTTTGAGGACGTAACTAGCCAAACACACTAACCTCATGTGGGACTTTATCAAAAGCTTTCTGAAAATCCAAATACACCACATCTGCTGATCCTCCCTCACCTATTCTGCAAGTAGCATTTTCCCCACCACTGAGTTTAGGCTAACCAGTCTGTAATTTGCTGCTTTTCCCCTCCCTCCTTTTTTTTTTTAAATAGTGGGGTTACATTTGCCACCCTCCAATTTGCCGAGACTGTTCCAGAATCTGCATAATTTTGGAAGATGATAATCAGCGCATCCTCAGTTTCCATGGCCACCTCCATTCATACCCTGGGATGTAGTTTATCAGGCCCTGGGGATTTATCAGCTTTCAGTCCCATTAATTTCTCCAGCACTTTTTTTTAGTAATACTAATTTCCTTCAATTCCTCCTTCTCTCTAGACCTTTGGTTCCCTGGTATTTCTGGGAAGTTATTTGTGTCTTCCTCCATGAGGACAGATTTAAAGTAGTTGTTTAATTGCTCTGCCATTTCATTGTTCTCTATTATAAATTCTCCTGTTTCAGACTGTAAGGGACCTACATTTGTCTTCACTAATATTTTTCTTCTTACTTACTTATAGAAGCTTTTACAATCTGCTTTTACATCCCTTGCAAGTTTAATCTCATACTATGTTTTTCTCCTCTTAATTGATCTCTTGGCCTCCTTTGCTGAATTCTAAACCGCTCCCAATCTGCAGGCTAGCTACTTTTTCTAGCAACTTTATGTGATTCCTCTTTGGGTCTAATGCTATCCTTAATTTCAATTGTTAGCCATGGTTAGGCCATTTTTCCTATTGTGTTTTTGCGCCAGAAAGGAATATATGACTGTTACAATACATAAGTTTGCTCTTTAATTATTAGCCATTGTCAATACACTGTCATGCCCTTTAATGAATTTCCCCAATCTATCTTAGCCAACTCACACCTCATTCCTTCATAGGTTCCTTTGTTAAGATTTCGGACCCTAATTTCAGATCGGACTACTTCACTTTCCAACCTTTCCAATGTTATGATCGCTGTTCCCTAAAGTACCCCGCACAACAAGATTATTAATTAACACCTTCTCATTGCACAAAGCCAAATCTAGGATAGCCTGTTCCCTAGCTGGTTCCTCGATGTACTGGTATAAAAAAACCATCTTGTACACACTCCAGGAATTCATCCACCACAGCATTATAGCTAATTTGGTTTACCCAGTCTTTATGTAGATTAAAGTCACCAATGATTACTGTAGCACCCTTGTTACATGCATCTCTAATTTCCTGTTTAATTCTGTCCTCTACCTTACCACTACTGTTTGGAAGCCTGTATACAACTCCCACTAATGTTTTCTGCCCCTTGTTCTTTCTTAGCTCCATCCAGATTGATTCTACATCTAGATTGTCCAAGCCAATATCTCACTATTGCACGGATTTTATCCTTAACTAACAATGCCACCACCTTTTCCTTCTTGACTGTCCATCCTAAATACCGAGTACCCTTGGATATTCACTTCCCAACCTTGATTACCCTGCAGCCATGTCTCTGTAATCACAATTATATCGTACCCGTTTACATCTATTTATGCTGTTAATTTGTCTACCTTATTGCGAATGCTCCGTGCATTCAGATACAGTACCTTTCGACTTGGCTTTTTACACATCTTTTTTGTACTATGGCCCTATTTGCTGCTCCCCCCTGTTTCCTCTGCCTTCCACTTTTGCTTTTGAATTTTCTGTCTTTCATTTCTATCTTTGTTTCCCTCTCTTGTGTATCCCCACTCAGGTTCCCATCCCCCTGCCACTCTAGTTTAAACCCTCCCGTACAGTACTAGCAAATACCCCTGCAAGAATATTGGCCCCTCCCCTGCTGGGGTGCAACCTGTCCAGCTTCTACAGGTCTCATCCTCCCCGGAATTGGTCCCAATGCCTCAGGAATGTAAATTTTTCCCTCCTACACCATCTCTGCAGCCACAGTTTCATTCGGTCTATTTTCCTGTTCCTGATCTCACCAGCATGTGGCACTGGGGGTAATCCTGAGATTGCTTCCTTTGAGGTATTTCCTGGCTCCCTCTATGCTGCTTGTAGGACTTCATCCCTCTTTTTATCTATGTCGTGGGTACTGATATGGACCATGACCTCTAGCTGTTCACCCTCCCCATTCAGAATGTCCTGTAGCCACTCAGTGACATCCTTGACCCTGGCACCAGGGAGGCAACATACCACCCCTGGTGTCATGCCTGCGGCCGTAGAAGTGTCTATCTGTTCCCCTTACGATGGAATCCTCTATCACTTTTGCTCTCCCATTCTTTTTGCTCCCCCCGCCCCCAGTGCAGCTGAGCCATTTGTGGTGCTACAGACTTGATTCTCGCTGCGTTCCCCTGAGAAACCATCTCCCCCAACAGAATCCAAAACAGGAAATCTGTTGGAGAGGGAGATGGACCTAGGGGACTCCTGCACTACCTGCCTAGTGCTTTTACTCTGTCTGGCAGTCACCAATTTCCTTTCCGTCTGTGCACTCTTTACTTGTGGTGTGACCGCCTCACCGTACGTGCTATCCACAAAGATCTCAGCCCTGCGGATGCTCCACAGTGGCTGCAGCTGCCGCTCCAGATCTGAGGCGCGGATTTCAAGTAGCTGCAGCTGGAGACACTTCCTGCATACCTGGTCACCATAGACACTGGAAGTGTCCTGAACTTCCCACATCGCACAGGAGGAGCATTCCTTGTGACCGAGCTGCCCTACCATGACTTACCCTTAACTTACTCCCTTTACTTTTACTTTCTCTAGTTCAGAGAATATTAATGAAAGTAGAAATACTCACCAAATCCTACTTACCAAGACCTCTGCTCTCCTTACCGAGGAAAGATAGAAAATGAAAGGATCACCTTCTTCCCTCATCAGTGAGCCCCCTCACTCACCAAACTCCAACTGAAGCACTCTAATGAAGACAAAAGTGGCACAGTAGATGGCTTGCTTTTATGCTGTCTAAATCTAGCTTCTGAAAACCAGTTAACTAATTAACTAGCTGCAAGCAGTGCCTGAATGAGCCCTGTTTTAAAGCCGGACAAATACTCACTTTCTCCCGACCCAAAGAGCAACTTTTAGTTAATTGCTTAATTAAAGAAAGACTAGACTGTAGATAAAAATTAACTCTTAAATTAAATTAACCCTTAAAATTCCCTCACTCACCAAACCCCAAGTGGAGCACTCAAATTCAACCCAAAGCAGCACTCCAAAAAGACAGACACACACACACACACACACAGAGGGATACCAAGAGAGGGGACACACCGAGGGAGAGGCAGAGAGAGAGACAGACAGACAGAGAGAGAGAGACAAGAGAGAGGGACCGACAGAGGGGCAGACAAACTGAGAGAGAGACACACACAGGCAAACGGACAAAGATAAAGACACAGACAGAGAGAGAGAGAGAGAGAGAAAGACATAGACAGAGAGAGCAACAAACAGAATAAGCGGAGAGACAGATGGAGAAGAGAGAGGGAGAGACACCAAGAGGGAGAGACACCGACAGAGAGATACACACTGACAGAGAGATACACACCGAGAGGGCCTGAAAGAGAGAGACACGGCGAGGGAGAAACACAGAGAGAGAGAGAAAGACACAGAGAGAGAGACACAAACACAGACGGAAAGAGAGAGAGAGACAGACACAGAGAGAGAGGAAACAGACAGACGAGGGGGCGAGAGAGACACACAGACACAGACAGACAGAGAAATAGAGAAAGACACAGACAGAGAGAGAGACAAATTGAGAGAGAGACAGACAGAGGAAGAGAGACATGCCAAGAGAGAGCAACACACAGAGACAAAGAGACACAGACAGACAGAGAAATAGAGAAAGACACAGACAGACAGAGAGAGAGAGAGACAGACAGACAGGCAGAGGGGGAGGGACAGACAGCCAGGCGGAGAGAGAGACAAATTGAGAGAGAGACAGAGGGAGAGAGACACGCCAAGAGAGAGCAACACACCGAGACAAAGAGACACAGACAGAGAGAGAGAGACACGAAGAGAGACAGAAGGGGAGAGATTTGAACAAAGGGAGAGAGACAGACAGACAGAGAAAGGAGACAGACAGAAAGGAGACACAGAGACAGACAGACAGAGAGCAAGAGAGAGAAACAGACAGAGAGGGGGAGAGAGAGACACACACACACACACACACACACACACACACACACAGAGACACACAGACAGAGACACAGACAGGCAGAGTGAGATAGACAGACCGAGAGAGATAGAGAGATGCATGGAGAGAGACAGACAGACAGAGACAGATGGATAGAGAGAGAGAGACAGACAGACAGAGAAACACAGAGAGAGACACACAGGCAGAGAGAGAGAGAGAGACACCCACATAGTTAGGCTGATAGACAGAGAGAGAGAGACACACACACACACACACACACACACACACACACACACACACACACACACACACACACAGAGAGAAACAGAGAAAGATGCAGACAGAGAGAGAGAGAGACACACACACCCACACAGATAGGCAAATAGACAGAGAGAGAGGCACACACACAGACGGAGAAACAGAGAAAGATGCAGACAGAGAGAGGGAGACAGACAGGGAGAAAGACACAGACAGATAGAAAGAGAGAGATGGACAGAGGGAGACAGGGAGACAGATGGAGAGAGGGACACACACAGACAGAGAAACGGAGAGAGACACAGACAGAGAGAGAGGGAGAGACAGACACACAGAGAGACAGACAGAGAGAGACACCCACATAGACAGGCAGACAGAGAGAGACAGACAGAGAAAAGAAAGATGCAGATGGAGAGAGAGAGGAAGACAGAGAGAGAGAGGGAGAAAGACAGAGAGAGAGAGAGAGACAGACAGAGAGACAGGTAGAGAGAGAGACAGAGAGAGAGAGACACACACAGACAGTGAGACACAGATAGTAAGAAAGAGAGAGAGAGAGACAGACGGACAGAGAGAGAAAGAGAGACATATGGCCAGAGAGACAGACGGAGAGAGAGACAGATAGATAGAGAGAGAGAGTGAAACACACAGAGAGACAGACAGAGAGAGAATGATGTACAGACAGATGGACAGAGCGACACAGAAAGACAGATAGAGAGAGAGAGACATAGAGAGAGGGAAAGCCAGACAGACAGGCAGAGACAGAGAGAGACAGATAGAGAGAAAGAGAGACAGAGGCAGACAGGTAAAGAGAGCGACAGACAAACAGGGAGAGAGCGAGCGACAGACAGACAGACAGGGAGAGACAGACAGGGAGAGACAGCAGACAGACAGAGACAGACAGACAGAGACAGACAGACAGAGACAGAGAGACAGACAGACAGAGAGACAGACAGAGAGAGACAGACAGAGCAAGAGAGAGACAGACAGAGAGCGAGAGAGAGAGACAGACAGACAGAGAGAGAGAGACAGACAGAGAGAGAGAGAGACAGACAGAGAGAGAGAGTGGCAGACAGAGAGAGAGAGTGACAGACAGACAAAGAGATAGACAGACTTACAGAGAGAGTATGACAGACAGAGTGAGACACCAACAGACGGACAGAGAGACACAGATGGAGAGAGAGATAAAGACGTAGATAGACAAAGAGAGACAGAGAAAGACAGACAGACAGACAGGGGGAGCCAGGCAGACAGGGAGAGAGACAGACAGACATACAAAGAAAGAGTGACAGACAAAGAGAGGGACAGACAGAGAGAGAGAGAGACGGACAGAGAGAGACAGATGGAGAGAGATACAAACATAGACAGCCAAAGAGAGAGAGGGGAGGACTGAGAGAGACAGACGGGCAGAGACAGAGAGACGGACAGATAGAGAGAGAAAAACAGAGAGACAGGCAGACAGAGATAGACGGACAGAGAGAGACAGACCGACGGGGAAAGAGAAACAGAGAGAGAGATAAAGAGAGTAAGAGATGGTCAGATGGTGAGAGAGAGACAGTGACTAGCAGAGAGTCAGACAGACAGGCAGAGAGAGACAAACAGGAGAGAGACAGAATGTGAATGATAGATGGACAGAGAGAGAGAGTGAGTGACAGGAATAGAGGGAGAGAGAGGGAGACACACACACACAGGCACAGAGAGAGAGACAGGCAGAGAGAGAGTGAGACAGACAGGCAGAGAGAGAGACAGAAAGACAGGTAGACATCAGAGAGAGAGAGAGAGAGACATACAAAGACGAGAGATACACAGACAGACAGAGAGACAAAGACAGACAAGCACACATCAGAGAGAGAGAGAGTGAGCGAAATAGGCAGGCAGACACATCAGAGAGAGAGAGAGAGACACACCCACACAGATAGAGAGGGAGAGGGGCAGTCAGAGAGACAGAAAGACAGAGAGAGATGCAGAGAGACACAGACAGAAAGAGAGAGACACTGACAGGCAGACAGAGAGAGAGAGATCGAGTGAGACAGAAAGGCAGACAGAGAGCCGCACAGGCAGGCAAAAGGACAGAGAGAGATATACCGACATGGAGAGACAAAGAGAGACAGACAGAGAGACAAAGAGTGAGAGACAGACAGATGGACAGATAGAGAGAGAGAGACAGTGACAAACAGAGAGACAGACACGGAGAGAGGCAGACAGACAGAAAGAGAGAGACACAGGTACAGAGACAGAGAGATAGCCAGAAAGAGAGACAGACAGGGAGAGACAGAGACAGAGAAACAGGCAGAGGAAGAGAGACAGACAGGCAGACATCAGAGAGAGAGAGAGTGAGATACAGACAGAGCGGGAGAGAGAGAGAGAGAGACTGGCAGGCAGACAGAGGGAGATCGAGTGAAACAGACAGGCAGACAGAGAGAGAGATATAGAGACATGGAGAGACAAAGAGAGTGAGACACAGACAGATGGACAGATAGTGAGAGAGAGACAGTGACAAACAGAGAGAGAGAGACAGACAGACAGACAGTGAGAGACAAACACACACTGAGAGACAGACAGAAAGAGAGAGACAGACAGGCAGTCATCAGAGAGAGAGAGAGTGAGATACAGACAGAGAGGGAGAGAGAGAGAGACTGGCAGGCAGAGAGAGGGAGAAAAGGCAGACATCAGAGGGAGAGAGACACAGAGAGAGTGAGAGAGATAGAGACAGACAGGCAGATATCAGAGAGAGAGATAGACAGACAGACAGAGAGATAGAGACACAGACTGGTAGACGAACAGAGATACAAACATAGAGAGACAGAGAGAGAGAAGCAAACAGACAGATGGAGAGGGAGAGAGACAGAGAGAGACAAAGAGAGTGAGTCAGAGACGGACAGACAGGAGAGAGAGACAGTGACAAACAGAGAGAGAGAGACAGACACAGAAAGAGAGACAGGGAGAGAGCAACAGACAGACAGGCAGAAAGGGACAGACAAACAGATACAGAGAGATAGACAGAATGAAAGAGATAGAGACAGAGTCAAAGGCAGAGAGAGAGAGACAAGCAGACATCAGAGGGAGTGTGAGACACAGACAGAGGGAGAGAGAGACATACAAACAGAGAGAGAGACATACAGGCAAGTATCAAAGAGAAAGAGAGATAGACACTTAGGCAGGCAGAGAGAGAGAGAGAGAGACAGGCTGACAACAGAGAGAGAGGGAGACAGACAAAGACAGAGAGAGACACTGACAGGCAGACAGAATGAGAGAGAGACAGACAGAGAGAGGCACAGAGAGAGAGAGAGAAAGAGAGACACAGGCAGCAAGAGAGATTCATAGAGAGAGAGACACACACACACACACACACACACACACACACACAGACGGACGGAGAGACAAACGGGTAGAGAGAGTGAGAGAGAGACAGGCAGACAGAGAGATGGACAAAGAGAGGGAGACAGACAAACACAGAGAGAGACAGAGACAGATAGACAAAGAGAGAGAGTGACAGACAGAGAGACAGAGACATACAGAGGGAGACAGACACGGAGAGAGACAGACCAACAGAGAGAGGGGGGGAGAGAGAGAGAGAGACAGATAGGTTGAGAGATACAGACAGAGAGAGTGTGAGGCAGAGAGAGACACACACACAACGAGAAAGAGACTGACAGACAGGCAGACATCAGAGACAGACAGAAAGAGAGACACAGACAGGCAGCAAGAGAGGGAGACAGATAGGCAGACATCAGAGAGAGTGAGAAGGGCAGTCAGGGAGAGAGACGGAGAGAGGGAGACTGACACAGCCAGAGAGAGAGAGACAGTCAGAGAAACTGACAGGCAGAAAAAGGCAGACAGAGAGGGAGAAAGAGACACTGACAGGCAGATAGAGCAAGTGAGAAACAGACAGGCAGACAAACAGAGAGAGAGAGACAGACGGACAGAGAGAGAGTTACAGTGAAAGAGAGAGACGCAGGCAGACAGAAAGAGAGAGAGAGATGGACAGAGACAGACGGGCAGAGAGACAGATAGGGAGTGACAAAGAGAGATAGATACAGAGAGACAGACTGGGAGAGATCGACAGTCAGACACAAGGAGAGAGACAGGCAGACAGGGAAAGTGACAGAGTGAGATTCAGAGACAAACAGAGAGAGAGCGACAGAGAGACAGACAGACAGAGAGAGAGGGAGAGAGACACAGAGAGAGGAAGAGAGAGACAGACAGAGACTAAGAGCCATGGATAGAGACAGGAGAGAGAGAGACACACACAGCCACAGACAGCTTGACAGACAGACAGAGAGACATGGACCGACAGGAGAGAGAGAGAGACATAGACGGACAGACACAGCGAGGGAGACGTAGACAGATAGAGAGAGAGACAGACTGACAGGAGAGAGAGACACATAGACAGACTGCGAGAGAGATAGACAGACAAACAGAGAGAGAGAGACTCAAACACAGACAGAGAGAGAGACACGGACAGACAGGCGAGAGAGAGACACACACAGAGGCAGCAAGAGAGACACAGAGAGAGTAAGAGAGAGACAGAGAACAGAAAGACAGACACAGACAAACAGGAGAGAGAGAACAGAGAGACACAGATAGACAGACGGAGAGATACAGACAGGCAGAGATAGACTGACGGAGGCAGAGACAGACTGATGGACACAGAGACATCCCTTACTGCTCCATTAGCAGCTTCTCCACACTCCTCTACCTGCTTGGCAAACCCAGTTCTTATAACCCTGCTGGCTGATATTCCAAAGGATTTTGATTACCACGTCTGCTATAGTCATTGTTGTAGGACAAGTAATCACATTTTGATGTTTCATCTCAGAAACTTTTGACACATTTCAGGATTGTAGAAACCAACAGGAGATGGGGTTCTTTCATCCTCCACAGGGGGTTTGAGTATCTGTTGTTTGTATATCCTGGCTGACTAGGAGCTCCCTATTACTTTGATTAAAGTTCAGCATTTTGCATTTTTAATATCTTCCTTAGTGTTGGGTTTCAATGACTGTAAGTTACCCTGAAGTGTCTCTCTCATATCGAACTTCCTTGTTGGGATCGTGTTTGCTCTTCTCGCCTTCACCTTGGAAAGTGACCTCCCATTTTAAAGGATTTTAAACTCTGCTCGGGTGTCCTGTTTTCTTCATCTGGGTGTTGGACAAGGTCCTGCCCTGGGCTATGGTGAGTCCTCCCAACAGCTTGTTGAGCTGCTCGTCATTGTAGATGACGAACTGCCGATGGCGGGGGATGGTGAGGGTCATCTTCTTGTCCTGGACAGCTCCAGGATTTCACCGGTAGTCAGGTAGCTGGGGCCTCTGTCCTCGACATGGTCAGCAGAGCGACCCTTGCGCACTATGCAGTAGCTGGTGGAGGTTCACTAGGCCTCCACTTCAGGCCTAGAGGATTACGCCTAATATTACTTAATATTGAGTTCAACAATTTCAGATCATGAACTCTCTCCTCTATCCCTAACCCTAACCCCTTTCCGATCCCCCTTTTTCCAATAATTTATTATTTTTTTACACTATATTGTTTTCTTTTCTCTCCTATTTTTAAATTTATTTCGATCTATTGTTTCATCTCCACCTTTTAGCCCATTTAGATCCCTTTCCCCCACCCCACCCCCACTAGGGCCATCTGACACTAGCTTGCTCCCCTTAATGTCCCCATTAGCACATCCTTTAGATAATATCACCACCGTCAACACAACACTCCTTTGTCCTTTTGTCTCTGACATCTTTGGCAATCTCTTCTTGGCCTCCACCTATCACTGGCCCCCTATTGAGCTCTCCTGTCCCACCCCCTTCTGCTAGCTTATATTTCATCTCATTTCTATATGTCTTAGTTCTGATGAAGGGTCAACTGTATCCCTCTCTGGAGATGCTGTCAGACCTGCTGAGTTTTTCCAGGTATTTTTGTTTTTGTTCTAGGTTTCCAGCATCCACGGTATTTTGATTTTATATTCTGCCTATAACAGTGTCTGGGCTTGGCTTCAATTGGGGCAGGTTTACACCTTGGGAATGGCCAGTACTGGGGGAAGCAGCCTAGACTGTGTGTGTGTGTCTCCCTCCCAGCCCAGTGAGGGGTGCAGAGAGGTGGTAGAGCATTATTTTATGGTTATTAAATTCTGTTCAGTAACGTGGTACTTTGAACTGGTATTTCTGACAAGTTGTCAGAAACTAGAATTGAGTTGTATGGATGTTATTTATCCTGCACAGTGAGGGAACCCCCAATTAAGTTGTCAGTGGAGCTCAGTTGGCTTACAATTGAAATTCTGTGCTGTCTGGGTTACCAACCATCCATCCAGTTGAAAGAATTTTGCCTTCTCTGCTGATTTTAAGGACCCTGCATAAAAATGAGATTGAGTACCCACAGCCCAGTTCCTAACAGACATGCAACCACCACACAAAACAGGTTTTAAACTGGCATTCCCTGAGGGTAACTGGGAAATAAAGACAGAAAATGAAGGAATCACTCAGTAGGTCAGGCAGCATCTGTGCAGAGAGAAAATGAGTTAACATAACAGGTCAAGGACCTTTCTTCAGGGAAAAAGTGTTCTTCAGAAAGGTCCCTTGAACTGCAACGTTAACTCTGTTTCTGTCTCCACAGATGTTGTCAGACCTGCTGAGTATTTCCAACATTTTCACTTTTTACTTCAGATTTTCAGCATCCACAGTATTTTGCTTATATTATGGTGTAGAATGAAGACTCTTCAGAATTTGGGGTTGAAGCAAGTTGTAGGGACACAGCGGAAGGAGCTGTACTGTGCTCTCTAAACTGAAAACACCTGACTGTGGGAGCGCTTGATACTGACAGCAGGCGCCTGGAACGCTAAGTGTTGTTCCCTGGTGTCAGCCCCCTCCCGGCATCTCAGTAAGCTTAAAATTAATCAAAAATAAGAGAATTTTAATATTGCAGGGACTGTCATTATTTGAGGTTGGATGATGGTGCTTCTGCATGATAAATAATGCGAAGCTTGTTACCAATGTTATTTAATCATTGTGGTAAAGATCGCACTGTTTGTAACTGCTGTGTTGTCCTTTATTTCAGATTTGATGTTTGTTAGGGTTTACCATGTCGCCTGGTGGAGTGTTTTGAATTGATTTTCACGTGGGCACATGATACTGTAATGAATTTGCCCATTTATCATTTCTCCCTGCTTCTCCCACTAAACTGAGTTCTCAGCACTGGAATAAGATAAAGTCATCAAAAAATAACATTTATAAGACAAGGATTAAACCTATCTAACAGTAATATTTTGCGTGTCTGCTGCTGAAATGGCTTCTGTCAGAGGCTTGTGCCTTTGTGAAAAGCCTCAGACTTCAGCATAGACACTGAACAGGCAGCTTCCCATTCACAGTGTGAATCTGTCCCTGCCTCTCTTTAGTCTCTTCCCCCCTAGACTGACAGCAAAACTGGCTATTGGCTGAGTGTGTCAGGGCTTGCCGTTTGTAAGTTTTGCCTTCTTATAGAAATAATGTTTTGTAATTTACATTATGCATTGTTGCTGTCCTTATAAAACAGCCCATGCAAGGGGATAAGAATATGGTCCACATTTGGCGCAGAGAATACAGCTTGCATCTTTCTAGATAAATATACTGTCTGGTGTCCTGTTGAGCCATGTAGACTGTAGAGTTCAATCCCAGGGCTCAGCTAAGCTACCTGACCAGGCAGTGTAGCAGTTGGGACATTACAGTCAACCTCTCTCACTGGGCTAGAGAGCAGAAAATATTAATATAGAAATATAGGAATTGCTAGGAGTAAAAAGACCAAGCTCCATCTAGTTTGTCTTCTGCCATCCTGGTAGTCACATGATACAATGATAATAGAGTTGTTGAATAATCATAGCAATTAACTGCTTTTCATCTCTTATCAGACTACAACAGACCCAGAAATGAGGTAAGGAAAACCCCAATGATAGAGAACAGTGAGGTGTTCAAGATGATTAAAGAAATTGATAGGATAGATAGAGAGAAACTATTTCTCTGGTCAGGGTTGGGACTCCAGAACATGACAGCATAACCTTAAAATGGGAACCTGGCCACTCAGGGGTGACGACAGGAAGCACATCCTCACACAGAGGGTAGTGGAAATCAGGAACACTGTCCCCCAAGAAGCTGTTGAGGCTGGGGGTCAACTGAAAATTTCAAAACTGATTGATAGTTTTTTGTTAGGCAATGATATTGAAGATTATGAAACCAAGGTGGGTAGATGGAGTTAAGATCGGCCATGATCTGATTGATTGATGGAATAGACTCAAGGGGCTGCTCCTGTTCCTATGAAACAATGTGACTTGTTTGTACAAGGTACCAAAAGTCTTTCCGTTCCTGAATAGGGATCTGTGCTGCTGGAAGGAAATGAACTTTGCCAAATTGAAGAAGCCAATGGTGTAAAAATGCAGTAACGCCAGAACCTGGGCATTGCTGAATCCAGAGTGACTGCAGATTGAGTCCGGACTTCTGACCCAGGGAGACCAGCCACATGGAGTTGTGTGACAGGATTGGGGTGATATCGTGCTGTTGAGCCACATCGCCCGTGACTCACTCTCTCTCTCACCTTTTGTCTCCACAGAGATGAGCATGAAGATTTCAAAGAGGAAATGAGACGGCTCAGGAAGTTGCGAGGCAAAGGGAAGCCAAAGAAAGGAGAAGGGAAGCGAGCCTTGAAGAAATAGAGGCATGCCTGGTCAGGCTACCGGCTCACCCTCTCAATGGTCACCTACACATGGCTGCCTCTCCCATCTGCCCCTTTCCTTTTGAGTATTTTTATTGAAAGAAGTGTCAAATTTAAATTGTCTTCTCCATGTCCCCACCCTCAAACTTTTCCTTTTTTTCTCTCTCTCACTGGGATCACATTGGCTGTGCTATCTGCAGTTCTCAAGGCAGCAAAGTTCCTGATCAAGCCTTGGATGTAAGGAAGCAAGCCAAGCCGAACGGCTCATTCTCTCCCTGTCCCTGGTGGTTAGTTGGGTGCAGGTATTAACCAATAAAGAGAGTAGAAGCTGCCAGGTTCAATCTCCTGATCGGTGCTCAGGTAGTTTGACTTCACTCGAGGTACTAAAGTAACCTAGGGCACCCTTGCCTTGAGGCTGGGCTGGGCACAAATCTGGCAGAGATTATGCCCCTGATAAGTAACCAGAGATCCAGTGACAGTGTTGGGTGGGGACAGAGTTGGGCTGGCTCTGATGCCTGCTATGGTCAAATTGGCCCAGCATTGTTCACTGCTCTGACTCCTTCGCGATGAGCGACCAGTAAGGTGAGGATAGCGACGCCTGTGGAGCCAGGACTCCAGGACAAGTAGACTGCTTTGGGAGAAGTTAAAGGAAAATGAATCAGGCTGCTTTCAGCCAGTGTCAGTGGCAACAATTGATCAATGTGTCTGCATGCCTGGGATGGGTTGTGGACCGTGACAGTAACAAAAATGAGAGATTCCTGAGGAAGCACAAACTAATTGTACCAGGACTACAGCAACTCTGATCTGGTGTTTGGGCAGCTTTGGGAGGCAAGACAAAACTCTCATTCCCCTGCTACCCATTTCATTGTCTGTGTCATCCCCATGCCAGCGACACTCTCACTGTGTCTCTCTCTCTTCATATAGTATCCTGGTTATCTGAGGGATGCCAATCATGGCTCAATGATGCACGATATCAGAATGGGGCAAGTAGAACAGACAATCCCCAAGACCTACCTCAGCTGGTACAGGGATTGAACCCTCACCTTGGGCGTATTTAAGCACCACACTCCAAGCATCTGAACTAACCGGCCCAGGCATCAATTCAGGCCAGTAAATGGCAACCCCATATCCCCCTTCACCATCAAGTAGACAAGGGAGAGAGAGCGGCAGGCTTGATATACTCGAAAAGAATTGTGTGCTGTGCTTTTGAACTGATAGAGCACCAGACAGCTTGTCAACCAATCATTGGGTTGAATCGGAGGGTTTAACTATCTCGAACTGTTCCAAGTGTTATGACTGCACAGATGGCCAGCCGATTGATGGGAGTTTGTAACCACCATCCAAAGATGTGGGTATCATTAACTGGTAGGCTGTCAGCCAGTGTGATACAGTACTGTGATCTGATTGGATGGTTGACCTCAGTACAAATCCATTTAATAAATGCTGAAATGTGTCAGGCTGTCCGATTTCTTTCAGTTTGTTCGCTGAGAAATTGAAGATCTGTTGGTTGTAAAATATCTGCCTGAACAAATAAAATCTTGTAAGAAACAGGTGAAGCCATGTGAAGTGTGGCTCTTGCAGCATGGTTCTGTAGGTACCAGCAGCTCTTTACTACAAAAACAAAAATACCTGGAAAAACTCAGCAGGTCTGGCAGCATCTGCGGATAGAAGCACAGTTAATGTTTTGAGTCCGAATGACCCTTCAACAGAACTAGGTAAAAATAGAAGAGAGGTGAAATATAAGCTGGTTTAAGGGGGGGTGGTACAAGTAGAGCTGGATAGAGAGCCAGTGATAGGTGGAGATAACCAAAAGATGTCACAGCCAAAAGGACAAAGAGGTGTCCTTCACTTGAAAGGAGTGTTTGGGCCCTTGGACGGTGAGGAGAGGGGAAGTAAAGGGGCAGGTGTTGCACCTTCTGCAGTTGCAAGTGAAGCAGCATTTCACTTGCACTTCCCTCAACTTAGTCTACTGCATTCGTTGCTCCCAATGCGGTTTCCTCTACATTGGAGAGACCAAAGGCAGACTGGGTGACCGCTTTGCAGAACACCTTCGGTCTGTCTGCAAGTATTACCCAGACCTTCCTGTCGCTTGCCATTTCAACACTCCACCCTGCTCTCATGCCCACATGTCTGCCCTTGGCCTGCTGCATTGTTCCAATGAAGCTCAACGCAAACCGGTGGAACAGCTCCTCATCTTCAGACAAGGCACTTTACAGCCTTTCGGACTGAATATTGAATTCAGCAATTTTAGATCATGAGCTCTCTCCTCCATCCCCACCCCTTTCCGATTTTCCCCCTCCGTTTTGTTTCTTTCAATAATTTACATAGATTTTTCTTTTCCCACCTACTTCCATTATTTTTAAGTGTATTTCCATCCATTGTTTTATCTCTACCTTTTACCCTATTTCGATCCCTTCCCCCCACCCCACCCCCACTAGGGCCATCTGTACCTTGCTCGTCCTGCTTTCTACCCTTAATTAGCACATTCCTTAGATAATATCACCACCTTCAACACCTCTTTGTCCTTTTGTCTGTGTTATCTCCACCTATCACTGGCCCTCTATCCAGCTCCTCTTGTGTCCCCCCCCCTCACCCCATCCCTCCCCTTAAACCAGATTATATTTCACCTCTCTTATATTTTTACTTTTGAAGGGTCATTCGGACTTGAAACATTAACTGTGTTCCTATCCGCAGATGCTGCCAGACCTGCTGAGTTTTTCCAGGTATTTTTGTTTTTGTTCTGGATTTCCAGCATCCGCAGATTTTTGCTCTTCACTGCCTTGCTCAAATGATTGCTCTTGGTCTATGAGCCTAGACCGAGTGATGGCTTATTCAATCATGGAAGACATCCCAACCAAGACCAATCCTTACTCAAAGTCTCCTCCCAGCAGCCAACACTAAGTTTGGTTTATTTCTAGCACCCCCACCCCACCCCCCCCCCCCCCCCCCCCCCCCCCCCCCCCCCCCACCCCCATCCAACCTCAGTCAACCCCACCCAACCTAGGCTCCTGAAGTAAGGGTCAATTTCAGTGTCACAGCTACTACCTCAAGTAAAGTCATTAACTGGGCCTGTTGGGACTGGAAGACAGACCCTCTGGCCTCAGTGGCCTTGTGTGCTGCACTAACTATGCTTACTCAGAGTGGTTGGTGAGCCTGTTCATTCAATTTCCATGTCTTTATTTAAATATTAAATTAGATTTTGCCCCACCTTTTCCTCATGTGAGCCTAGGACTCTGCGACTGACATCATTGAGAATTGATTGCTTGGAAGAATTACAGATAGGAACATCGAACAGGAGTTGGCATTTAAGGAGATCACAGTGGATCTGTGACTTAACTCCATATATGCGAAAAGGGTGAAAAAATGACCATCGTCCAGTCTACTGTAACCTCACATTGTCCTCCCAACAACATTATCCTGTGGATCAGGCAAAATAAAACCTGTAGCTAATTCAAGAAAAACTGGGAACTTTCTCTCCAACTCCCTTAAGCAATCATATATGCCCTTGAAAGCAGGTTGCTCGTGATTCCTTAGAGCTATTGTTAGCCAGCATCGTATTGAAGAACTTTTCCAGCTTCATTTACCTACATCATGTTTGGCCTATCAGTTCCAGTGGATATGCGAATATAGTGACTGTAACTGGACCATCAACCCAGAGGTCTGGACTAATGACCTAGAGACTGAGAGTTTAAATCTCTGCATGCCAGTTTAGCAATTCAAATTTGGTTTTAATTTTAAAAAAGCTGAAGATAAAAAGCAGTAAGAGTGATCACAAAGCCATCAGACTTTTGTTTAATAAGTCAAATAGTTCACCAATGCCCTTTTGGTTCTAAGCCAGTCTGTCGTGTTTGGCACTCTAGTTCCACACCAATACAGTTGACTCTTAATTATTCTCTAAATTAATGTAGCAAACCATTCGGTTGTATCCATCCACTACCAACAGTACAAGAAGGTGACCCGCCACCATCTCCTTAGAGCAACTAATGATGGGCAATAAATGCTAGCCTGATCAATTATATCCGCATCCTGAGAATTGATATACCTTTCTGGCAGCTACCCCAAGTTGGATTTTCTCCAGAGGTGGCAGTGCCGTGCAGAGTGACCACAGAGTCCCATGGCCAAGAAGGAATTTGATTGATGTGAAAGCTCATGCAGAGGTGATGAGCCACCACCACAGTTTAGAATCTTGATTGTTCAGTCCTGCAATAAGATCCTGGTGAATGGTAATAATAGCCCATACTCCCTAATGCCCCCCCCCCCCCCCACCCCTTGATAGCCAGCTGTTCATTTCAGCCTCGTCGCAGAGGGAGGGGATTTCACGTGGAATATTAATTTCCTTCCCTAAAGGACATTAATCTTATTGGCATGAAATTTGTGCCCTTTATTTTGTAGAGTTGACATACACTGCCCAACAGCTAGACAATAGCGGAGCTTGGAAAATTAAGCAGTGTGTTCCTGTTGCCATATGAACCTGAATAACGGTTTTGTATGTGTCCACGCATGTGTTTTTCCAAACTTTTCAAATACAGGTGCAGGAAAGACTGGTGAGAGGACAGACGTGAATTATTCAACAGCTTTATTCACAGCAAGGGACCACACAGATCAACAAATATGATCAGACTTCCTTAGTTCAATAATAGCAACCTGTCTTCTCTTAATAGAACATAATGAGCACACTTGTGCTTCCCCACAGTAGAATGTTCATCATCTTTGTCCCTGTACTCAGCCTGCATTAACATGAGAACACCCTTATTTTACAGCGACCACTCTCCCGATGCATACTAATTGACCTTTGTCTGTGATAACGTAATGTCTATTTTCAGCACAATGCAGATACCCAGCTTCCAGAAAGCCATAATTAATCCCCATGTGTGTTGTTTCCAGTAATAGGATTTGTACAAGTTAAAAATTCAACGCCAACAAAACAGTAGATTTCAATCACAGTGAGGTCAGAAGGGTGCTGGTGTTTGTGGAGAAGAGGAAAGGAGAAACTAGAAGACAAATAATATACTTATTCCTAATCCAACAGTTCTGGAAAATTGTGGTTTCATAGTGAGCAAAAAGTACAAAGCAATTTGTGTGTCTGCTCGAATAAAGAATTCGGCTGAATCAGTTATAAATATTTTTTAAAATGTTGTATTATCGTGCAGCTTCAAATTCTTTTGCACCCATTTTCATCAGTTCCTGCAAAGATACATGAGCTCCAGCCATGGACAATGGTGTAAAGGGGATCCATGGAATTCCTGGCAGACAATCAAGATCCCTGCAATTGACCCTCATATAATTGTGTATGGATTAAGAGTATATCAGTTACGGAGCAGGATAGTATTCTGTCAACATAGATGTGGGGTTAGGCCATTTAGCTTCTCAAGTCTGTCTCACCATTCAATTAGATCATGGCTGATCTCCGAACCATCTCCACGTAACCATTATTGCCCCATATCCCTTAATACTTTTGATTAACAAAATCTATCAATCTCAGTTTTAAAATTAAAAATTGACCTAGCATCAATTGTGATCTGCAGAAGAGAGTTTCAAACTTCTACCACCCACATTGTGTGTAGAAGTGTTTCCTAATTTCTCTCCCGAAAGTACTATCTCTAATTGTTGGACTATACCCCCTAGTCTCCTGCCAACAGAAATAGTTTCTCCCAATCTACCCTATTTGTTCTAAAATAAAAACAGAAAGTGCTGGAAAACCTCAGTAGGTCTGGCAGCATCTGTGGAGAGAAAAACAGAGTTACCATTTTGAGTCCAAAATGACGCTTCTTTGGAATGGAATAGTTCTGTATCATATCAAATTATTTTTCTTTTCTCCTGGTCAATCTATGCTGCAATCCCACCAAGGCCAATATACTCTTCCTAAGGTGTGGTGCCTAGAACTACCCACAGTACTCCAGGTGTGACATAAAAGAGGCTTTGTATAGTTGTAGCATAACTTCTACCCCCTTTTTTCTATTCCTCTAGATATAAAGGACAACATGTCATGAGTTTTTTTGATTATTTTCTGTGCGTGTTCAGGCATTTTAATCATCTGAGTACCCGGATCCAGAAGTCTCTTTGGACCTCCACTGTTTCTAGCTTGTTACTGTTAGGGGAAAATTAAAAATGCTAAAAGAGAACACTGTAAGAATTTACTGAAAAACCCTAAAATCTCCAGGCAGAAATGGCTGCTAAACATATTAAGAGCTGAAGATTACCAGATGAACATTGCACAGCCTTGAGAGTCAGACTGAAAGACACAAGCAGGACATAAATTAGATTAGGTGTATTCCCCTCTCACATAGGGAAGGGGCAGATGGTTTTAGCTTAGATATGGGAAGACATACAATGGACAAAGAAGGGGCTTTGATGAAACATAAACAGTCTTGAGTTGTGAGAACCAAGGTCTTTGCGTACGTGTTTTAATTTTGATTGGATAATATAATTATGTATACATCCTTTAGAATAATTGGTTTGCAAAATCACATGTTTATGTACTCAATAGGATAGTATTAACATGGTACCTGTGTGTCGGTTACCGGTTGGATATATTCAAATGTACTCAAATGTATTGTGATAAGAAAAAGTACAAAAGTAATGAAATGTAATCAGTCTGGGAGCTGGGTCTTCATTCTAAGAAATGATTGCAGCTCCCATGCTTGAGTAAATCCGGTTAAAGGAAGCCTGAGTCTCTGTGGTTGCTGTGTGATTGGGGATTATACTTTCTCCTCTTCAGCTGGCCTCTGTTGTAGTTGCTGGATTGGAGGGAGTGCCCTCTTCAGTTACCATATAGAAATACAACACCAGCATCTACCCAGCAATGTGGAAAACATGCATAGGTATGTCCTGTTCACAAAAAGCAGGACAAATCCTACCTGGCCAATTACCGCCTCATCAGCCTACTCTCAGTCATCAGTAAAGCAATGGAAGGTGTCGTCGACAGTGCTATGAAGCAGCACTTACTCAGCAATAACCTGCTCATTGGCACTCAGTTTGGTTTCCACCAGAGTCACTCAGCTCCTGACCTCATTACAGCCTTAATCCAAACATGCACAAAACAGCTTAACTCCAGCGGTGAAGTGACAGTGACTGCCCTTGACATCAAGGTAGCATTTGACAGAGTGTGGCATCAAAAAGCCCTAGCAAAATTGGAGTCAATGGAAAACTCTCTGCTGGTTGGAGTCATATCTGGCACAAAGGCAGATGCT
>NC_054487.1:20393162-20547303 GCF_017639515.1 Carcharodon carcharias | reverse complement strand
CAGTGACAGATCTGTCCCCACCAGTACTGTTTCCCAGTGTTATAGTGACAGACCTGTCCCCACCAGTACTGTACCCCAGCGTTATACAGTGACAGACCCGTCCCCACCAGTACTGTACCGCAGTGTTATACAGTGACAGACCCGTCCCCACCAGTACTGTCCCCCAGTGTTATATAGTGACAGACCCGTACCCATCGGTACTGTACCCGTGTTATACAGTGACAGACACGTCCACACCAGCAATGTACCCCAGTGTTATACAGTGACAGACCCGTCCCCACCAGCACTGTAGCCCAGTGTTTTACAGGGACAGACCTGTCCCCAGCAGTACTGTACCCCAGTGTTATACAGTGACAGACCCGTCCCCACCAGCACTGTACCCCAGTGTTATACAGTGACAGACCCATCCCCACCAGTAATGAAGCACAGTGTTATACTTTGACAGACCTGTCCCCACCAGCACAGTACCCCTGTGTTATACAGTGACAGACCCGTCCCCACCAGTACTGTACCACAGTTTTATACAGTAACAGACCCGTCCCCACCAGTAATGAAGCCCAGTGTTATACAGTGACAGACCTGTCCCCACCAGCACTGTATCCCAGTGTTATACAGTGACAGACGAGTCCCCACCAGTACTGTACCCCAGTGTTATACAGTGACAGACCAGTCCCCAGCAGTACTGTACCACAGTGTTATACAGTGACAGACCTGTCCCCGCCAGTACTGTTCCCCAGTGTTAAACAGTGACAGACCTGTCCCCACGGGCACTGTACCCCAGTGTTATACTGTGACAGCCCTGTGCCCACCGATACTGTACCCCAGTGTTATACAGTGACAAATCTGTCCCCACCAGTACTGTACCCCAGTGTTATACAGTGACAGACCCGTACCCAGCAGTACTGAACCACAGTGTTATACAGTGACAGACCTGTCCCCAGTGGTACTGTACCCCAGTGTTATAGTGACAGACCTGTTCCCACCAGTACTGTACCCCAGTGTTATACAGTGACAGACCTGTCCCAACGAGTACTGTATCCCAGTGTTATATAGTGACAAAGCTGTCACAACCAGTACTGTATCCCAGTGTTATACAGTGACAGACCTGCCCCCACTAGTACTGCACCCCAGTGTTATACAGTGACAAACCTGTCCCCACCAGTACTGTAGCCTAGTGTTATACAGTGAAAGACTTGTCCCCAACAGTATTGTACCCTCGTGTTATACAGTGACAAACCTGTCCCCACCAGTACTGTACCCCAGTGTTATAGTGACAGACTTGTCCCATCCCGTACTGTACCCCAGTGTTTTACAGTGACTAACCTGTCCCCACCAGTACTGTACCCCAGTGTTATACAGTGACAGACGCGTCCCCTCCAGTACTGTACCCCAGTGTTATACAGTGACAAACCTGTCCCCACCACTGTATCCCAGTGTTATACAGTGACAGACCTGTACCCACCAGCACTGTATGCTGGTCTTATACAGTGTCAGACATGTCTCCACCAGTACTGTACCCCAGTTTTATAAAGTGACCGATCCGTCCCCACTAGTGCTGTAGCCCAGTGTTTTACAGTGACAGACCTGTCCCCACCAGTACTGTACCCCAGTGTTATACAGTGACAGACTGCCCCCACCAGTACTGTACCCCAGTGTCACACAGTGACAGACCTGTCCCCACCAGTACTGTACCCCAATGTAATACAGTGACAGACCCGTCCCCACCAGTAATGAACCCCAGTGCTATACAGTGACAGACCCGTCCGCACCAGTACTGTACCTCAGTTTTATACTGTGACAGACCCGTCCCCACCAGTAATGAAGCCCAGTGTTATACAGTGACAGACCTGTCCCCACCAGCACTGTACCCCAGTGTTATACAGTGACAGACCTGTCCCCACCAGTACTGTACCCCAGTGTTATACAGTCACAAACCTGTCCCAACCAGTACTGTACCCCAGTGTTATACAGTCACAAACCTGTCCCCACCAGTAATGAACCCCAGTGTTATACAGGGACAGACCAGTCCCCACCAGTACTGTACCCCAGTGTTATACAGTGACAGACCTGTCCCCACCAGTAATGAACCCCAGTGTTAAACAGTGACAGACCTGCCCCCACCAGCAATGTACCCCAGTGTTATACAGTGACAGACTATTCCCCATCAGTAATGAACCCCAGTGTTATACAGTGACAAACCTGTCCCCACCACTGTATCCCAGTGTTATACAGTGACAGACCTGTCCCCACCAGTACTGTATCCCAGTGTTATACAGTGACAGACCTGTCCCCACCAGTACTGTATCCCAGTGTTATACAGTGACAGATCCGTCCCCACCAGTATTGTACCCCAGTCTTATACAGTGACAGACCTGTCCCCACCAGTACTGTATCCAAGTGTTATACAGTGACAGACCCGTCCCCACTAGTACTGTACCCCAGAGTTATACAGTGACAGGCCCGTCACCACCAGTACTGCACCCCAGTGTTATACAGTGACAGACCTGTCCCCACCAGTACTGTACCCCAGTGTTATACAGTGACTGACCCGTCCCCACCAGTACTGTACCCCAGTGTTATACAGTGATAGACCCGTCCCCACCAGTACTGTACCCCAGTGTTATACAGTGACAGACCTGTCCCCACCAGAACTGTACTCCATTGTTATATAGTGACAGACCTGCCCCGCCAGTACTGTACCCCAGTGTTATACAGTGACAGACCTGTCCCCGCCAGTACTGTACCCCAGTGTTTTACAGTGACAGACCAGTCCCCACCAGTACTGTATCCTGGTGTTATACAGTGACAGACCTGTCCCAACCAATACTGTACTCCAGTGTTATACAGTGACAGACCTGTCCCCACCAGAACTGTACCCCAGTGTTATACAGTGACAGACCTGTCCCCACCAGTACTGTACCCCAGTGTTATACAGTGACAGACCTGTCCCCGCCAGGACTGTTCACCAGTGTTATACAGTGACAGACCTGTCCCCACCAGTACTGTACCCTAGTGTTATACAGTGACAGACCTGTGCCCACCAGTACTGTACCCCAGTGTTATACAGTGACAGACCTGTCCCCACCAGTACTGTACCCCAGTGTTATACAGTGACAGACCTGTCTCCACCAGTATTGTACCCCAGTGTTTTACAGTGACAGACCCGTCCCCACTAGAAAAGAATTCCAGTCTTATTCATTGACAGTCTTGTACACAAAGTATTGTATCTCAGTATATTACAGTGACTGACCTGTCCCAACCAGAACTGTACCCCAGTGTTATACAGTGACAGACCTGTCTCCAGCAGTACTACACGCCAGTGTTATACTGTGACAGCCCTGTCCCCACCGATACAGTACCCCAGTGTTATACAGTGACAGACCTGTCCCCACCAGTACTGTACCGCAGTCTTATATAGTGACTGACTCGTCCCCACCAGTACTGTACCCCAGTGTTATACAGTGACAGACCTGTCCCCACCAGAACTGTACTCCATTGTTATATAGTGACAGACCTGCCCCGCCAGTACTGTACCCCAGTGTTATACAGTGACAGACCTGTCCCCGCCAGTACTGTACCCCAGTGTAAAACAGTGACAGACCTGTCCCCACCAGTACTGTATCCTGGTGTTATACAGTGACAGACCTGTCCCAACCAGTACTGTTCCCCAGTGTTATACAGTGACAGACCTGTCCCCACCAGTACTGTACCCTAGTGTTATACAGTGACAGACCTGTGCCCACCAGTACTGTACCCCAGTGTTATACAGTGACAGACCTGTCCCCACCAGTATTGTACCCCTGTGTTATACAGTGACAGAACCGTCCCCACCAGTACTTTACCACAGTTTTATACAGTAACAGACCCGTCCCCACCAGTAATGAAGCCCAGTGTTATACAGTGACAGACCTGTCCCCACCAGCACTGTACCCCAGTGTTATACAGTGACAGACCAGTCCCCACCAGTACTGTACCCCAGTGTTATACAGTGACAGACCTGTCCCCGCCAGTACTGTTCACCAGTGTTATACAGTGACAGACCTGTCCCCAACAGTACTGTACCCTAGTGTTATACAGTGACAGACCTGTGCCCACCAGTACTGTACCCCAATGTTATACAGTGACAGACCTGTCCCCACCAGTACTGTACCCCAGTGTTATACAGTGACAGACCTGTCTCCAGCAGTACTACACGCCAGTGTTATACTGTGACAGCCCTGTCCCCACCGATACAGTACCCAGTGTTAAACAGTGACAGACCTGTCCCCACGGGCACTGTACCCCAGTGTTATACTGTGACAGCCCTGTGCCCACCGATACTGTACCCCAGTGTTATTCAGTGACAAATCTGTCCCCACCAGTACTGTACCCCAGTGTTATACAGTGACAGACCCGTCCCCAGCAGTACTGAACCACAGTGTTATACAGTGACAGACCTGTCCCCAGTGGTACTGTACCCCAGTGTTATAGTGACAGACCTGTTCCCACCAGTACTATACCCCAGTGTTATACAGTGACAGACCTGTCCCAACCAGTACTGTATCCCAGTGTTATACAATGACAAACCTGTCCCAACCAGTACTGTATCCCAGTGTTATACAGTGACAGACCTGCCCCCACTAGTACTGTACCCCAGTGTCATACAGTGACAAACTTGTCCCCACCAGTACTGTAGCCTAGTGTTATACAGTGAAAGACTTGGCCCCAACAGTATTGTACCCCCGTGTTATACAGTGACAAACCTGTCCCCACCAGTACTGTACCCCAGTGTTATAGTGACAGACTTGTCCCCACCCGTACTGTACCCCAGTGTTTTACAGTGACAAACCTGTCCCCACAAGTTCTGTACCCCAGTGTTATACAGTGACAGACCTGTCCCCTCCAGTACTGTACCCCAGTGTTATACAGTGACAAACCTGTACCCACCACTGTAACCCAGTGTTATACAGTGACAGACTGCCCCCACCAGTACTGTACCCAAGTGTCACACAGTGACAGACTGTCCCCTCCAGTACTGTACCCCAGTGTTATACAGTGACAGACCTGTCCCCACCAGCACTGTATGCTGGTCTTATACAGTGTCAGACCTGTCTCCACCAGTACTGTACCCCAGTTTTATACAGTGACAGATCCGTCCCCACCAGTACTGTAGCCCAGTGTTTTACAGTGACAGACCTGTCCCCACCAGTACTGTACCCCAGTGTTATACAGTGACAGACTGCCCCCACCAGTACTGTACCCAAGTGTCACACAGTGACAGACTGTCCCCACCAGTACTGTACCCCAGTGTTATACAGTGACAGACCCGTACCCACCAGTAATGAACCCCAGTGTTATACAATGACAGACCCGTCCGCACCAGTACTGTACCTCAGTTTTATACTGTGACAGACCCGTCCCCACCAGTAATGAAGCCCAGTGTTATACAATGACAGTCCTGTCCCCACCAGCACTGTACCCCGGTGTTATACAGTGACAGACCTGTCCCCACCAGTACTGTACCCCAGTGTTATACAGTGACAGACCTGTCCCAACCAGTACTGTACCCCAGTGTTATACAGTCACAAACCTGTCCGCACCAGTAATGAACCCCAGTGTTATACAGGGACAGACCAGTCCCCACCAGTACTGTACCCCAGTGTTATACAGTGACAGACCTGTCCCCACCAGTAATGAACCCCAGTGTTAAACAGTGACAGACCTGTCCCCACCAGCAATGTACCCCAAAATTTTACAATGACAGACCAGTCCCCATCAGTAATGAACCCCAGTGTTATACAGTGACAAACCTGTCCCCACCACTGTATCCCAGTGTTATACAGTGACAGACCTGTCCCCAACAGTACTGTACCCCAGTGTTATACAGTGACAGACCTGTCCCCAACAGCACTGTATCCCAGTGTTATACAGTGACAGATCCGTCCCCACCAGTACTATACCCAAGTGTTATACAGTGACAGACCTGTGCCCACCAGTACTGTATCCAAGTGTTATACAGTGACAGACCCGTCCCCACTAGTACTGTACCCCAGAGTTATACAATGACAGACCCGTCACCACCAGTACTGTATCCCAGTGTTATACAGTGACAGACCTGTCCCCACCAGTACTGTACCCCAGTGTTATACAGTGACTGACCCGTCCCCAACAGTACTGTACACCAGTGTTATACAGTGACAGACCTGTCCCCACCAGAACTGTACTCCATTGTTATATAGTGACAGACCTGCCCCGCCAGTACTGTACCCCAGTGTTATACAGTGACAGACCTGTCCCCACCAGTACTGTATCCAAGTGTTATACAGTGACACACCCGTCCCCACTAGTACTGTACCCCAGAGTTATACAGTGACAGACCCGTCACCACCAGTACTGTATCCCAGTGTTATACAGTGACAGACCTGTCCCCACCAGTACTGTACCCAGGTGTTATACAGTGACAGACTGTCCCCGCCAGTACTGTTCCCCAGTGTTATACAGTGACAGACCTGTACCCAACAGTACTGTAACATAGTGTTATACAGTGACAGACCTGTGCCCACCAGTACTGTACCCCAGTGTTATACAGTGATAGACCCGTCCCCACCAGTACTGTACCCCAGTGTTATACAGTGACAGACCTGTCCCCACCAGAACTGTACTCCATTGTTATATAGTGACAGACCTGCCCCGCCAGTACTGTACCCCAGTGTTATACAGTGACAGACCTGTCCCCGCCAGTACTGTACCCCAGTGTTATACAGTGACAGACCCGTCCCCACTAGTACTGTACCCCAGAGTTATACAATGACAGACCCGTCACCACCAGTACTGTATCCCAGTGTTATACAGTGACAGACCTGTCCCCACCAGTACTGTACCCCAGTGTTATACAGTGACTGACCCGTCCCCAACAGTACTGTACACCAGTGTTATACAGTGACAGACCTGTCCCCACCAGAACTGTACTCCATTGTTATATAGTGACAGACCTGCCCCGCCAGTACTGTACCCCAGTGTTATACAGTGACAGACCTGTCCCCACCAGTACTGTATCCAAGTGTTATACAGTGACACACCCGTCCCCACTAGTACTGTACCCCAGAGTTATACAGTGACAGACCCGTCACCACCAGTACTGTATCCCAGTGTTATACAGTGACAGACCTGTCCCCACCAGTACTGTACCCAGGTGTTATACAGTGACAGACTGTCCCCGCCAGTACTGTTCCCCAGTGTCATACAGTGACAGACCTGTACCCAACAGTACTGTAACATAGTGTTATACAGTGACAGACCTGTGCCCACCAGTACTGTACCCCAGTGTTATACAGTGATAGACCCGTCCCCACCAGTACTGTACCCCAGTGTTATACAGTGACAGACCTGTCCCCACCAGAACTGTACTCCATTGTTATATAGTGACAGACCTGCCCCGCCAGTACTGTACCCCAGTGTTATACAGTGACAGACCTGTCCCCGCCAGTACTGTACCCCAGTGTTTTACAGTGACAGACCAGTCCCCACCAGTACTGTATCCTGGTGTTATACAGTGACAGACCTGTCCCAACCAGTACTGTACCCCAGTGTTATACAGTGACACACCTGTCCCCACCAGAACTGTATCCAGGTGTTATACAGTGACAGACCTGTCCCCACCAGTACTGTACCCCAGTGTTATACAGTGACAGACCTGTCCCCGCCAGGACTGTTCCCCAGTGTTATACAGTGACAGACCTGTCCCCACCAGTACTGTACCCTAGTGTTATACAGTGACAGACCTGTGCCCACCAGTACTGTACCCAGGTGTTATACAGTGACAGACCTGTCCCCTCCAGTACTGTACCCCAGTGTTATACAGTGACAAACCTGTCCCCACCACTGTATCCCAGTGTTATACAGTGACAGACCTGTCCCCAACAGTACTGTACCCCAGTGTTATACAGTGACAGACCTGTCCCCAACAGCACTGTATCCCAGTGTTATACAGTGACAGACCTGTGCCCACCAGTACTGTATCCAAGTGTTATACAGTGACAGACCCGTCCCCACTAGTACTGTACCCCAGAGTTATACAGTGACAGACCCGTCACCACCAGTACTGTATCCCAGTGTTATACAGTGACAGACCTGTCCCCACCAGTACTGTACCCCAGTGTTATACAGTGACTGACCCGTCCCCACCAGTACTGTACACCAGTGTTATACAGTGACAGACCTGTCCCCACCAGAACTGTACTCCATTGTTATATAGTGACAGACCTGCCCCGCCAGTACTGTACCCCAGTGTTATACAGTGACAGACCTGTCCCCACCAGTACTGTATCCAAGTGTTATACAGTGACACACCCGTCCCCACTAGTACTGTACCCCAGAGTTATACAGTGACAGACCCGTCACCACCAGTACTGTATCCCAGTGTTATACAGTGACAGACCTGTCCCCACCAGTACTGTACCCAGGTGTTATACAGTGACAGACTGTCCCCGCCAGTACTGTTCCCCAGTGTTATACAGTGACAGACCTGTCCCCAACAGTACTGTACCATAGTGTTATACAGTGACAGACCTGTGCCCACCAGTACTGTACCCCAGTGTTATACAGTGATAGACCCGTCCCCACCAGTACTGTACCCCAGTGTTATACAGTGACAGACCTGTCCCCACCAGAACTGTACTCCATTCTTATATAGTGACAGACCTGCCCCGCCAGTACTGTACCCCAGTGTTATACAGTGACAGACCTGTCCCCGCCAGTACTGTACCCCAGTGTTTTACAGTGACAGACCAGTCCCCACCAGTACTGTATCCTGGTGTTATACAGTGACAGACCTGTCCCAACCAGTACTGTACCCCAGTGTTATACAGTGACACACCTGTCCCCACCAGAACTGTATCCAGGTGTTATACAGTGACAGACCTGTCCCCACTAGTACTGTACCCCAGTGTTATACAGTGACAGACCTGTCCCCGCCAGGACTGTTCCCCAGTGTTATACAGTGACAGACCTGTCCCCACCAGTACTGTACCCTAGTGTTATACAGTGACAGACCTGTGCCCACCAGTACTGTACCCCAGTGTTATACAGTGACAGACCTGTCCCCTCCAGTACTGTACCCCAGTGTTATACAGTGACAAACCTGTACCCACCAGCACTGTATGCTGGTCTTATACAGTGTCAGACCTGTCTCCACCAGTACTGTACCCCAGTTTTATACAGTGACAGATCCGCCCCCACCAGTACTGTAGCCCAGTGTTTTACAGTGACAGACCTGTCCCCACCAGTACTGTACCCCAGTGTTATACAGTGACAGACTGCCCCCACCAGTACTGTACCCAAGTGTCACACAGTGACAGACTGTCCCCACCAGTACTGTACCCCAGAGTTATACAGTGACAGACCGGTCACCACCAGTACTGTATCCCAGTGTTATACAGTGACAGACCTGTCCCCACCAGTACTGTACCCCAGTGTTATACAGTGACTGACCCGTCCCCACCAGTACTGTACCCCAGTGTTATACAGTGACAGACCTGTCCCCACCAGAACTGTACTCCATTGTTATATAGTGACAGACCTGCCCCGCCAGTACTGTACCCCAGTGTTATACAGTGACAGACCTGCCCCCACCAGTACTGTATCCAAGTGTTATACAGTGACAGACCCGTCCCCACTAGTACTGTACCCCAGAGTTATACAGTGACAGACCCGTCACCACCAGTACTGTATCCCAGTGTTATACAGTGACAGACCTGTCCCCACCAGTACTGTACCCAGGTGTTATACAGTGACAGACTGTCCCCGCCAGTACTGTTCCCCAGTGTTATACAGTGACAGACCTGTCCCCAACAGTACTGTACCCCAGTGTTATACAGTGACAGACCTGTCCCCGCCAGTACTGTACCCCAGTGTTTTACAGTGACAGACCAGTCCCCACCAGTACTGTATCCTGGTGTTATACAGTGACAGACCTGTCCCAACCAGTACTGTACCCCAGTGTTATACAGTGACACACCTGTCCCCACCAGAACTGTATCCAGGTGTTATACAGTGACAGACCTGTCCCCACCAGTACTGTACCCCAGTGTTAAACAGTGACAGACCTGTCCCCGCCAGGACTGTTCCCCAGTGTTATACAGTGACAGACCTGTCCCCACCAGTACTGTACCCTAGTGTTATACAGTGACAGACCTGTCCCCACCAGTACTGTACCCCAGTGTTATACAGTGACAAACCTGTACCCACCACTGTAACCCAGTGTTATACAGTGACAGACCTGTCCCCACCAGCACTGTATGCTGGTCTTATACAGTGTCAGACCTGTCTCCACCAGTACTGTACCCCAGTTTTATACAGTGACAGATCCGTCCCCACCAGTACTGTAGCCCAGTGTTTTACAGTGACAGACCTGTCCCCACCAGTACTGTACCCCAGTGTTATACAGTGACAGACTGCCCCCACCAGAACTGTACCCAAGTGTCACACAGTGACAGACCTGTCCCCACCAGTAATGTACCCCAGTGTTATACAGTGACAGACCCATCCCCACCAGTACTGTACCCCAGTGTTATACAGTGACAGACCCGTCCGCACCAGTACTGTACCTCAGTTTTATACTGTGACAGACCCGTCCCCACCAGTAATGAAGCCCAGTGTTATACAGTGACAGACCTGTCCCCACCAGCACTGTACCCCAGTGTTATACAGTGACAGACCTGTCCCCACCAGTACTGTACCCCAGTGTTATACAGTCACAAACCTGTCCCAACCAGTACTGTACCCCAGTGTTATACAGTCACAAACCTGTCCCCACCAGTAATGAACCCCAGTGTTATACAGGGACAGACCAGTCCCCACCAGTACTGTACCCCAGTGTTATACAGTGACAGACCTGTCCCCACCAGTAATGAACCCCAGTGTTAAACAGTGACAGACCTGTCCCCACCAGCAATGTACCCCAAAATTTTACAATGACAGACCAGTCCCCATCAGTAATGAACCCCAGTGTTATACAGTGACAAACCTGTCCCCACCACTGTATCCCAGTGTTATACAGTGACAGACCTGTCCCCAACAGTACTGTACCCCAGTGTTATACAGTGACAGACCTGTCCCCAACAGCACTGTATCCCAGTGTTATACAGTGACAGATCCGTCCCCACCAGTACTATACCCAAGTGTTATACAGTGACAGACCTGTGCCCACCAGTACTGTATCCAAGTGTTATACAGTGACAGACCCGTCCCCACTAGTACTGTACCCCAGAGTTATACAGTGACAGACCCGTCACCACCAGTATTGTATCCCAGTGTTATACAGTGACAGACCTGTCCCCACCAGTACTGTACCCCAGTATTATACAGTGACTGACCCGTCCCCACCAGTACTGTACCCCAGTGTTATACAGTGACAGACCTGTCCCTACCAGAACTGTACTCCATTGTTATATAGTGACAGACCTGCCCCGCCAGTACTGTACCCCAGTGTTATACAGTGACAGACCTGTCCCCACCAGTACTGTATCCAAGTGTTATACAGTGACACACCCGTCCCCAATAGTACTGTACCCCAGAGTTATACAGTGACAGACCCGTCACCACCAGTACTGTATCCCAGTGTTATACAGTGACAGACCTGTCCCAACCAGTACTGTACCCCAGTGTTATACAGTGACACACCTGTCCCCACCAGAACTGTATACAGGTGTTATACAGTGACAGACCTGTCCCCACCAGTACTGTACCCCAGTGTTATCCAGTGACAGACCTGTCCCCGCCAGGACTGCTCCCCAGTGTTATACAGTGACAGACCTGTCCCCACCAGTACTGTACCCTAGTGTTATACAGTGACAGACCCGTCCCCACTAGTACTGTACCCCAGAGTTATACAGTGACAGACCGGTCACCACCAGTACTGTATCCCAGTGTTATACAGTGACAGACCTGTCCCCACCAGTACTGTACCCCAGTGTTATACAGTGACTGACCCGTCCCCACCAGTACTGTACCCCAGTGTTATACAGTGACAGACCTGTCCCCACCAGAACTGTACTCCATTGTTATATAGTGACAGACCTGCCCCGCCAGTACTGTACCCCAGTGTTATACAGTGACAGACCTGCCCCCACCAGTACTGTATCCAAGTGTTATACAGTGACAGACCCGTCCCCACTAGTACTGTACCCCAGAGTTATACAGTGACAGACCCGTCACCACCAGTACTGTATCCCAGTGTTATACAGTGACAGACCTGTCCCCACCAGTACTGTACCCAGGTGTTATACAGTGACAGACTGTCCCCGCCAGTACTGTTCCCCAGTGTTATACAGTGACAGACCTGTCCCCAACAGTACTGTACCATAGTGTTATACAGTGACAGACCTGTGCCCACCAGTACTGTACCCCAGTGTTATACAGTGATAGACCCGTCCCCACCAGTACTGTACCCCAGTGTTATACAGTGACAGACCTGTCCCCACCAGAACTGTACTCCATTCTTATATAGTGACAGACCTGCCCCGCCAGTACTGTACCCCAGTGTTATACAGTGACAGACCTGTCCCCGCCAGTACTGTACCCCAGTGTTTTACAGTGACAGACCAGTCCCCACCAGTACTGTATCCTGGTGTTATACAGTGACAGACCTGTCCCAACCAGTACTGTACCCCAGTGTTATACAGTGACACACCTGTCCCCACCAGAACTGTATCCAGGTGTTATACAGTGACAGACCTGTCCCCACTAGTACTGTACCCCAGTGTTATACAGTGACAGACCTGTCCCCGCCAGGACTGTTCCCCAGTGTTATACAGTGACAGACCTGTCCCCACCAGTACTGTACCCTAGTGTTATACAGTGACAGACCTGTGCCCACCAGTACTGTACCCCAGTGTTATACAGTGACAGACCTGTCCCCTCCAGTACTGTACCCCAGTGTTATACAGTGACAAACCTGTACCCACCAGCACTGTATGCTGGTCTTATACAGTGTCAGACCTGTCTCCACCAGTACTGTACCCCAGTTTTATACAGTGACAGATCCGCCCCCACCAGTACTGTAGCCCAGTGTTTTACAGTGACAGACCTGTCCCCACCAGTACTGTACCCCAGTGTTATACAGTGACAGACTGCCCCCACCAGTACTGTACCCAAGTGTCACACAGTGACAGACTGTCCCCACCAGTACTGTACCCCAGTGTTATACAGTGACAGACCCGTACCCACCAGTAATGAACCCCAGTGTTATACAATGACAGACCCGTCCGCACCAGTACTGTACCTCAGTTTTATACTGTGACAGACCCGTCCCCACCAGTAATGAAGCCCAGTGTTATACAATGACAGTCCTGTCCCCACCAGCACTGTACCCCGGTGTTATACAGTGACAGACCTGTCCCCACCAGTACTGTACCCCAGTGTTATACAGTCACAAACCTGTCCCAACCAGTACTGTACCCCAGTGTTATACAGTCACAAACCTGTCCGCACCAGTAATGAACCCCAGTGTTATACAGGGACAGACCAGTCCCCACCAGTACTGTACCCCAGTGTTATACAGTGACAGACCTGTCCCCACCAGTAATGAACCCCAGTGTTAAACAGTGACAGACCTGTCCCCACCAGCAATGTACCCCAAAATTTTACAATGACAGACCAGTCCCCATCAGTAATGAACCCCAGTGTTATACAGTGACAAACCTGTCGCCACCACTGTATCCCAGTGTTATACAGTGACAGACCTGTCCCCAACAGTACTGTACCCCAGTGTTATACAGTGACAGACCTGTCCCCAACAGCACTGTATCCCAGTGTTATACAGTGACAGATCCGTCCCCACCAGTACTATACCCAAGTGTTATACAGTGACAGACCTGTGCCCACCAGTACTGTATCCAAGTGTTATACAGTGACAGACCCGTCCCCACTAGTACTGTACCCCAGAGTTATACAGTGACAGACCCGTCACCACCAGTATTGTATCCCAGTGTTATACAGTGACAGACCTGTCCCCACCAGTACTGTACCCCAGTGTTATACAGTGACTGACCCGTCCCCACCAGTACTGTACACCAGTGTTATACAGTGACAGACCTGTCCCCACCAGAACTGTACTCCATTGTTATATAGTGACAGACCTGCCCCGCCAGTACTGTACCCCAGTGTTATACAGTGACAGACCTGTCCCCACCAGTACTGTATCCAAGTGTTATACAGTGACACACCCGTCCCCACTAGTACTGTACCCCAGAGTTATACAGTGACAGACCCGTCACCACCAGTACTGTCTCCCAGTGTTATACAGTGACAGACCTGTCCCAACCAGTACTGTACCCCAGTGTTATACAGTGACACACCTGTCCCCACCAGAACTGTATACAGGTGTTATACAGTGACAGACCTGTCCCCACCAGTACTGTACCCCAGTGTTATCCAGTGACAGACCTGTCCCCGCCAGGACTGCTCCCCAGTGTTATACAGTGACAGACCTGTCCCCACCAGTACTGTACCCTAGTGTTATACAGTGACAGACCCGTCCCCACTAGTACTGTACCCCAGAGTTATACAGTGACAGACCGGTCACCACCAGTACTGTATCCCAGTGTTATACAGTGACAGACCTGTCCCCACCAGTACTGTACCCCAGTGTTATACAGTGACTGACCCGTCCCCACCAGTACTGTACCCCAGTGTTATACAGTGACAGACCTGTCCCCACCAGAACTGTACTCCATTGTTATATAGTGACAGACCTGCCCCGCCAGTACTGTACCCCAGTGTTATACAGTGACAGACCTGCCCCCACCAGTACTGTATCCAAGTGTTATACAGTGACAGACCCGTCCCCACTAGTACTGTACCCCAGAGTTATACAGTGACAGACCCGTCACCACCAGTACTGTATCCCAGTGTTATACAGTGACAGACCTGTCCCCACCAGTACTGTACCCAGGTGTTATACAGTGACAGACTGTCCCCGCCAGTACTGTTCCCCAGTGTTATACAGTGACAGACCTGTCCCCAACAGTACTGTACCCCAGTGTTATACAGTGACAGACCTGTCCCCGCCAGTACTGTACCCCAGTGTTTTACAGTGACAGACCAGTCCCCACCAGTACTGTATCCTGGTGTTATACAGTGACAGACCTGTCCCAACCAGTACTGTACCCCAGTGTTATACAGTGACACACCTGTCCCCACCAGAACTGTATCCAGGTGTTATACAGTGACAGACCTGTCCCCACCAGTACTGTACCCCAGTGTTAAACAGTGACAGACCTGTCCCCGCCAGGACTGTTCCCCAGTGTTATACAGTGACAGACCTGTCCCCACCAGTACTGTACCCTAGTGTTATACAGTGACAGACCTGTCCCCACCAGTACTGTACCCCAGTGTTATACAGTGACAAACCTGTACCCACCACTGTAACCCAGTGTTATACAGTGACAGATCTGTACCCACCAGCACTGTATGCTGGTCTTATACAGTGTCAGACCTGTCTCCACCAGTACTGTACCCCAGTTTTATACAGTGACAGATCCGTCCCCACCAGTACTGTAGCCCAGTGTTTTACAGTGACAGACCTGTCCCCACCAGTACTGTTCCCCAGTGTTATACAGTGACAGACTGCCCCCACCAGTACTGTACCCAAGTGTCACACAGTGACAGACTGTCCCCACCAGTACTGTACCCCAGTGTTATACAGTGACAGACCCGTACCCACCAGTAATGAACCCCAGTGTTATACAGTGACAGACCCGTCCGCACCAGTACTGTACCTCAGTTTTATACTGTGACAGACCCGTCCCCACCAGTAATGAAGCCCAGTGTTATACAATGACAGTCCTGTCCCCACCAGCACTGTACCCCGGTGTTATACAGTGACAGACCTGTCCCCACCAGTACTGTACCCCAGTGTTATACAGTCACAAACCTGTCCCAACCAGTACTGTACCCCAGTGTTATACAGTCACAAACCTGTCCGCACCAGTAATGAACCCCAGTGTTATACAGGGACAGACCAGTCCCCACCAGTACTGTACCCCAGTGTTATACAGTGACAGACCTGTCCCCACCAGTAATGAACCCCAGTGTTAAACATTGACAGACCTGTCCCCACCAGCAATGTACCCCAAAATTTTACAATGACAGACCAGTCCCCATCAGTAATGAACCCCAGTGTTATACAGTGACAAACCTGTCCCCACCACTGTATCCCAGTGTTATACAGTGACAGACCTGTCCCCAACAGTACTGTACCCCAGTGTTATACAGTGACAGACCTGTCCCCAACAGCACTGTATCCCAGTGTTATACAGTGACAGATCCGTCCCCACCAGTACTATACCCAAGTGTTATACAGTGACAGACCTGTGCCCACCAGTACTGTATCCAAGTGTTATACAGTGACAGACCCGTCCCCACTAGTACTGTACCCCAGAGTTATACAGTGACAGACCCGTCACCACCAGTATTGTATCCCAGTGTTATACAGTGACAGACCTGTCCCCACCAGTACTGTACCCCAGTATTATACAGTGACTGACCCGTCCCCACCAGTACTGTACCCCAGTGTTATACAGTGACAGACCTGTCCCTACCAGAACTGTACTCCATTGTTATATAGTGACAGACCTGCCCCGCCAGTACTGTACCCCAGTGTTATACAGTGACAGACCTGTCCCCACCAGTACTGTATCCAAGTGTTATACAGTGACACACCCGTCCCCAATAGTACTGTACCCCAGAGTTATACAGTGACAGACCCGTCACCACCAGTACTGTATCCCAGTGTTATACAGTGACAGACCTGTCCCAACCAGTACTGTACCCCAGTGTTATACAGTGACACACCTGTCCCCACCAGAACTGTATACAGGTGTTATACAGTGACAGACCTGTCCCCACCAGTACTGTACCCCAGTGTTATCCAGTGACAGACCTGTCCCCGCCAGGACTGCTCCCCAGTGTTATACAGTGACAGACCTGTCCCCACCAGTACTGTACCCTAGTGTTATACAGTGACAGACCCGTCCCCACTAGTACTGTACCCCAGAGTTATACAGTGACAGACCGGTCACCACCAGTACTGTATCCCAGTGTTATACAGTGACAGACCTGTCCCCACCAGTACTGTACCCCAGTGTTATACAGTGACTGACCCGTCCCCACCAGTACTGTACCCCAGTGTTATACAGTGACAGACCTGTCCCCACCAGAACTGTACTCCATTGTTATATAGTGACAGACCTGCCCCGCCAGTACTGTACCCCAGTGTTATACAGTGACAGACCTGCCCCCACCAGTACTGTATCCAAGTGTTATACAGTGACAGACCCGTCCCCACTAGTACTGTACCCCAGAGTTATACAGTGACAGACCCGTCACCACCAGTACTGTATCCCAGTGTTATACAGTGACAGACCTGTCCCCACCAGTACTGTACCCAGGTGTTATACAGTGACAGACTGTCCCCGCCAGTACTGTTCCCCAGTGTTATACAGTGACAGACCTGTCCCCAACAGTACTGTACCATAGTGTTATACAGTGACAGACCTGTGCCCACCAGTACTGTACCCCAGTGTTATACAGTGATAGACCCGTCCCCACCTGTACTGTACCCCACTGTTATACAGTGACAGACCTGTCCCCACCAGAACTGTACTCCATTCTTATATAGTGACAGACCTGCCCCGCCAGTACTGTACCCCAGTGTTATACAGTGACAGACCTGTCCCCGCCAGTACTGTACCCCAGTGTTTTACAGTGACAGACCAGTCCCCACCAGTACTGTATCCTGGTGTTATACAGTGACAGACCTGTCCCAACCAGTACTGTACCCCAGTGTTATACAGTGACACACCTGTCCCCACCAGAACTGTATCCAGGTGTTATACAGTGACAGACCTGTCCCCACCAGTACTGTACCCCAGTGTTATACAGTGACAGACCTGTCCCCGCCAGGACTGTTCCCCAGTGTTATACAGTGACAGACCTGTCCCCACCAGTACTGTACCCTGGTGTTATACAGTGACAGACCTGTCCCCACCAGTACTGTACCCCAGTGTTATACAGTCACAAACCTGTCCCAACCAGTACTGTACCCCAGCGTTATACAGTCACAAACCTGTCCGCACCAGTAATGAACCCCAGTGTTATACAGGGACAGACCAGTCCCCACCAGTACTGTACCCCAGTGTTATACAGTGACAGACCTGTCCCCACCAGTAATGAACCCCAGTGTTAAACAGTGACAGACCTGTCCCCGCCAGTACTGTACCCCAGTGTTATACAGTGACAGACCTGTCCCCTCCAGTACTGTACCCCAGTGTTATACAGTTACAGACCTGTCCCCTCCAGTACTGTACCCCAGTGTTATACAGTGACAAACCTGTACCCACCACTGTAACCCAGTGTTATACAGTGACAGACCTGTACCCACCAGCACTGTATGCTGGTCTTATACAGTGTCAGACCTGTCTCCACCAGTACTGTACCCCAGTTTTATACAGTGACAGATCCGTCCCCACCAGTACTGTAGCCCAGTGTTTTACAGTGACAGACCTGTCCCCACCAGTACTGTACCCCAGTGTTATACAGTGACAGACCTGCCCCCACCAGTACTGTATCCAAGTGTTATACAGTGACAGACCCGTCCCCACTAGTACTGTACCCCAGAGTTATACAGTGACAGACCCGTCACCACCAGTACTGTATCCCAGTGTTATACAGTGACAGACCTGTCCCCACCAGTACTGTACCCAGGTGTTATACAGTGACAGACTGTCCCCGCCAGTACTGTTCCCCAGTGTTATACAGTGACAGACCTGTCCCCAACAGTACTGTACCCCAGTGTTATACAGTGACAGACCTGTCCCCGCCAGTACTGTACCCCAGTGTTTTACAGTGACAGACCAGTCCCCACCAGTACTGTATCCTGGTGTTATACAGTGACAGACCTGTCCCAACCAGTACTGTACCCCAGTGTTATACAGTGACACACCTGTCCCCACCAGAACTGTATCCAGGTGTTATACAGTGACAGACCTGTCCCCACCAGTACTGTACCCCAGTGTTAAACAGTGACAGACCTGTCCCCGCCAGGACTGTTCCCCAGTGTTATACAGTGACAGACCTGTCCCCACCAGTACTGTACCCTAGTGTTATACAGTGACAGACCTGTCCCCACCAGTACTGTACCCCAGTGTTATACAGTGACAAACCTGTACCCACCACTGTAACCCAGTGTTATACAGTGACAGATCTGTACCCACCAGCACTGTATGCTGGTCTTATACAGTGTCAGACCTGTCTCCACCAGTACTGTACCCCAGTTTTATACAGTGACAGATCCGTCCCCACCAGTACTGTAGCCCAGTGTTTTACAGTGACAGACCTGTCCCCACCAGTACTGTTCCCCAGTGTTATACAGTGACAGACTGCCCCCACCAGTACTGTACCCAAGTGTCACACAGTGACAGACTGTCCCCACCAGTACTGTACCCCAGTGTTATACAGTGACAGACCCGTACCCACCAGTAATGAACCCCAGTGTTATACAGTGACAGACCCGTCCGCACCAGTACTGTACCTCAGTTTTATACTGTGACAGACCCGTCCCCACCAGTAATGAAGCCCAGTGTTATACAATGACAGTCCTGTCCCCACCAGCACTGTACCCCGGTGTTATACAGTGACAGACCTGTCCCCACCAGTACTGTACCCCAGTGTTATACAGTCACAAACCTGTCCCAACCAGTACTGTACCCCAGTGTTATACAGTCACAAACCTGTCCGCACCAGTAATGAACCCCAGTGTTATACAGGGACAGACCAGTCCCCACCAGTACTGTACCCCAGTGTTATACAGTGACAGACCTGTCCCCACCAGTAATGAACCCCAGTGTTAAACATTGACAGACCTGTCCCCACCAGCAATGTACCCCAAAATTTTACAATGACAGACCAGTCCCCATCAGTAATGAACCCCAGTGTTATACAGTGACAAACCTGTCCCCACCACTGTATCCCAGTGTTATACAGTGACAGACCTGTCCCCAACAGTACTGTACCCCAGTGTTATACAGTGACAGACCTGTCCCCAACAGCACTGTATCCCAGTGTTATACAGTGACAGATCCGTCCCCACCAGTACTATACCCAAGTGTTATACAGTGACAGACCTGTGCCCACCAGTACTGTATCCAAGTGTTATACAGTGACAGACCCGTCCCCACTAGTACTGTACCCCAGAGTTATACAGTGACAGACCCGTCACCACCAGTATTGTATCCCAGTGTTATACAGTGACAGACCTGTCCCCACCAGTACTGTACCCCAGTATTATACAGTGACTGACCCGTCCCCACCAGTACTGTACCCCAGTGTTATACAGTGACAGACCTGTCCCTACCAGAACTGTACTCCATTGTTATATAGTGACAGACCTGCCCCGCCAGTACTGTACCCCAGTGTTATACAGTGACAGACCTGTCCCCACCAGTACTGTATCCAAGTGTTATACAGTGACACACCCGTCCCCAATAGTACTGTACCCCAGAGTTATACAGTGACAGACCCGTCACCACCAGTACTGTATCCCAGTGTTATACAGTGACAGACCTGTCCCAACCAGTACTGTACCCCAGTGTTATACAGTGACACACCTGTCCCCACCAGAACTGTATACAGGTGTTATACAGTGACAGACCTGTCCCCACCAGTACTGTACCCCAGTGTTATCCAGTGACAGACCTGTCCCCGCCAGGACTGCTCCCCAGTGTTATACAGTGACAGACCTGTCCCCACCAGTACTGTACCCTAGTGTTATACAGTGACAGACCCGTCCCCACTAGTACTGTACCCCAGAGTTATACAGTGACAGACCGGTCACCACCAGTACTGTATCCCAGTGTTATACAGTGACAGACCTGTCCCCACCAGTACTGTACCCCAGTGTTATACAGTGACTGACCCGTCCCCACCAGTACTGTACCCCAGTGTTATACAGTGACAGACCTGTCCCCACCAGAACTGTACTCCATTGTTATATAGTGACAGACCTGCCCCGCCAGTACTGTACCCCAGTGTTATACAGTGACAGACCTGCCCCCACCAGTACTGTATCCAAGTGTTATACAGTGACAGACCCGTCCCCACTAGTACTGTACCCCAGAGTTATACAGTGACAGACCCGTCACCACCAGTACTGTATCCCAGTGTTATACAGTGACAGACCTGTCCCCACCAGTACTGTACCCAGGTGTTATACAGTGACAGACTGTCCCCGCCAGTACTGTTCCCCAGTGTTATACAGTGACAGACCTGTCCCCAACAGTACTGTACCATAGTGTTATACAGTGACAGACCTGTGCCCACCAGTACTGTACCCCAGTGTTATACAGTGATAGACCCGTCCCCACCTGTACTGTACCCCACTGTTATACAGTGACAGACCTGTCCCCACCAGAACTGTACTCCATTCTTATATAGTGACAGACCTGCCCCGCCAGTACTGTACCCCAGTGTTATACAGTGACAGACCTGTCCCCGCCAGTACTGTACCCCAGTGTTTTACAGTGACAGACCAGTCCCCACCAGTACTGTATCCTGGTGTTATACAGTGACAGACCTGTCCCAACCAGTACTGTACCCCAGTGTTATACAGTGACACACCTGTCCCCACCAGAACTGTATCCAGGTGTTATACAGTGACAGACCTGTCCCCACCAGTACTGTACCCCAGTGTTATACAGTGACAGACCTGTCCCCGCCAGGACTGTTCCCCAGTGTTATACAGTGACAGACCTGTCCCCACCAGTACTGTACCCTGGTGTTATACAGTGACAGACCTGTCCCCACCAGTACTGTACCCCAGTGTTATACAGTCACAAACCTGTCCCAACCAGTACTGTACCCCAGCGTTATACAGTCACAAACCTGTCCGCACCAGTAATGAACCCCAGTGTTATACAGGGACAGACCAGTCCCCACCAGTACTGTACCCCAGTGTTATACAGTGACAGACCTGTCCCCACCAGTAATGAACCCCAGTGTTAAACAGTGACAGACCTGTCCCCTCCAGTACTGTACCCCAGTGTTATACAGTTACAGACCTGTCCCCTCCAGTACTGTACCCCAGTGTTATACAGTGACAAACCTGTACCCACCACTGTAACCCAGTGTTATACAGTGACAGACCTGTACCCACCAGCACTGTATGCTGGTCTTATACAGTGTCAGACCTGTCTCCACCAGTACTGTACCCCAGTTTTATACAGTGACAGATCCGTCCCCACCAGTACTGTAGCCCAGTGTTTTACAGTGACAGACCTGTCCCCACCAGTACTGTACCCCAGTGTTATACAGTGACAGACTGCCCCCACCAGTACTGTACCCAAGTGTCACACAGTGACAGACTGTCCCCACCAGTACTGTACCCCAGTGTTATACAGTGACAGACCCGTACCCACCAGTAATGAACCCCAGTGTTATACAGTGACAGACCCGTCCGCACCAGTACTGTACCTCAGTTTTATACTGTGACAGACCCGTCCCCACCAGTAATGAAGCCCAGTGTTATACAAAGACAGTCCTGTCCCCACCAGCACTGTACCCCGGTGTTATACAGTCACAAACCTGACCCCACCAGTACTGTAGCCCAGTGTTTTACAGTGACAGACCTGTCCCCACCAGTACTGTACCCCAGTGTTATACAGTCACAAACCTGTCCCAACCAGTACTGTACCCCAGTGTTATACAGTCACAAACCTGTCCGCACCAGTAATGAACCCCAGTGTTACACAGGGACAGACCAGTCCCCACCAGTACTGTACCCCAGTGTTATACAGTGACAGACTTGTCCCCACCAGTAATGAACCCCAGTGTTAAACAGTGACAGACCTGTCCCCACCAGCAATGTACCCCAAAATTTTACAATGACAGACCAGTCCCCATCAGTAATGAACCCCAGTGTTATACAGTGACAAACCTGTCCCCACCACTGTATCCCAGTGTTATACAGTGACAGACCTGTCCCCAACAGTACTGTACCCCAGTGTTATACAGTGACAGACCTGTCCCCAACAGCACTGTATCCCAGTGTTATACAGTGACAGATCCGTCCCCACCAGTACTATACCCAAGTGTTATACAGTGACAGACCTGTGCCCACCAGTACTGTATCCAAGTGTTATACAGTGACAGACCCGTCCCCACTAGTACTGTACCCCAGAGTTATACAGTGACAGACCCGTCACCACCAGTACTGTATCCCAGTGTTATACAGTGACAGACCTGTCCCCACCAGTACTGTACCCCAGTGTTATACAGTGACTGACCCGTCCCCACCAGTACTGTACCCCAGTGTTATACAGTGACAGACCTGTCCCCACCAGAACTGTACTCCATTGTTATATAGTGACAGACCTGCCCCGCCAGTACTGTACCCCAGTGTTATACAGTGACAGACCTGTCCCCACCAGTACTGTATCCAAGTGTTATACAGTGACACACCCGTCCCCACTAGTACTGTACCCCAGAGTTATACAGTGACAGACCCGTCACCACCAGTACTGTATCCCAGTGTTATACAGTGACAGACCTGTCCCCACCAGTACTGTACCCAGGTGTTATACAGTGACAGACTGTCCCCGCCAGTACTGTACCCCAGTGTTATACATTCACAAACCTGTCCCGACCAGTACTGTACCCCAGTGTTATACAGTCACAAACCTGTCCGCACCAGTAATGAACCCCAGTGTTATACAGGGACAGACCAGTCCCCACAAGTACTGTACCCCAGTGTTATACAGTGACAGACCTGTCCCCACCAGTAATGAACCCCAGTGTTAAACAGTGACAGACCTGTCCCCACCAGCAATGTACCCCAAAATTTTACAATGACAGACCAGTCCCCATCAGTAATGAACCCCAGTGTTATACAGTGACAAACCTGTCCCCACTACTGTATCCCAGTGTTATACAGTGACAGACCTGTCCCCAACAGTACTGTACCCCAGTGTTATACAGTGACAGACCTGTCCCCAACAGCACTGTATCCCAGTGTTATACAGTGACAGATCCGTCCCCACCAGTACTATACCCAAGTGTTATACAGTGACAGACCTGTGCCCACCAGTACTGTATCCAAGTGTTATACAGTGACAGACCCGTCCCCACTAGTACTGTACCCCAGAGTTATACAGTGACAGACCCGTCACCACCAGTATTGTATCCCAGTGTTATACAGTGACAGACCTGTCCCCACCAGTACTGTACCCAAGTGTTATACAGTGACTGACCCGTCCCCACCACTACTGTACCCCAGTGTTATACAGTGACACACCTGTCCCCACCAGAACTGTACTCCATTGTTATATAGTGACAGACCTGCCCCGCCAGTACTGTACCCCAGTGTTATACAGTGACAGACCTGTCCCCACCAGTACTGTATCCAAGTGTTATACAGTGACACACCCGTCCCCACTAGTACTGTACCCCAGAGTTATACAGTGACAGACCCGTCACCACCAGTACTGTATCCCAGTGTTATACAGTGACAGACCTGTCCCAACCAGTACTGTACCCCAGTGTTATACAGTGACACACCTGTCCCCACCAGAACTGTATACAGGTGTTATACAGTGACAGACCTGTCCCCACCAGTACTGTACCCCAGTGTTATCCAGTGACAGACCTGTCCCCGCCAGGACTGCTCCCCAGTGTTATACAGTGACAGACCTGTCCCCACCAGTACTGTACCCTAGTGTTATACAGTGACAGACCCGTCCCCACTAGTACTGTACCCCAGAGTTATACAGTGACAGACCCGTCACCACCAGTACTGTATCCCAGTGTTATACAGTGACAGACCTGTCCCCACCAGTACTGTACCCCAGTGTTATACAGTGACTGACCCGTCCCCACCAGTACTGTACCCCAGTGTTATACAGTGACAGACCTGTCCCCACCAGAACTTACTCCATTGTTATATAGTGACAGACCTGCCCCGCCAGTACTGTACCCCAGTGTTATACAGTGACAGACCTGCCCCCACCAGTACTGTATCCAAGTGTTATACAGTGACAGACCCGACCCCACTAGTACTGTACCCCAGAGTTATACAGTGACAGACCCGTCACCACCAGTACTGTATCCCAGTGTTATACAGTGACAGACCTGTCCCCACCAGTACTGTACCCAGGTGTTATACAGTGACAGACTGTTCCCGCCAGTACTGTTCCCCAGTGTTATACAGTGACAGACCTGTCCCCAACAGTACTGTTCCCCAGTGTTATACAGTGACAGACCTGTCCCCAACAGTACTGTACCATAGTGTTATACAGTGACAGACCTGTGCCCACCAGTACTGTACCCCAGTGTTATACAGTGATAGACCCGTCCCCACCAGTACTGTACCCCAGTGTTATACAGTGACAGACCTGTCCCCACCAGAACTGTACTCCATTATTATATAGTGACAGACCTGCCCCGCCAGTACTGTACCCCAGTGTTATACAGTGACAGACCTGTCCCCGCCAGTACTGTACCCCAGTGTTTTACAGTGACAGACCAGTCCCCACCAGTACTGTATCCTGGTGTTATACAGTGACAGACCTGTCCCAACCAGTACTGTACCCCAGTGTTATACAGTGACACACCTGTCCCCACCAGAACTGTATCCAGGTGTTATACAGTGACAGACCTGTCCCCACCAGGACTGTACCCCAGTGTTATACAGTGACAGACCTGTCCCCGCCAGGACTGTTCCCCAGTGTTATACAGTGACAGACCTGTCCCCACCAGTACTGTACCCTAGTGTTATACAGTGACAGACCTGTCCCCACCAGTACTGTACCCCAGTGTTATACAGTCACAAACCTGTCCCAACCAGTACTGTACCCCAGTGTTATACAGTCACAAACCTGTCCGCACCAGTAATGAACCCCAGTGTTATACAGGGACAGACCTGTACCCACCAGCACTGTATGCTGGTCTTATACAGTGTCAGACCTGTCTCCACCAGTACTGTACCCCAGTTTTGTACAGTGACAGATCCGTCCCCACCAGTACTGTAGCCCAGTGTTTTACAGTGACAGACCTGTCCCCACCAGTACTGTACCCCAGTGTTATACAGTGACAGACTGCCCCCACCAGTACTGTACCCAAGTGTCACACAGTGACAGACTGTCCCCACCAGTACTGTACCCCAGTGTTATACAGTGACAGACCCGTACCCACCAGTAATGAACCCCAGTGTTATACAGTGACAGACCCGTCCGCACCAGTACTGTACCTCAGTTTTATACTGTGACAGACCCGTCCCCACCAGTAATGAAGCCCAGTGTTATACAATGACAGTCCTGTCCCCACCAGCACTGTACCCCGGTGTTATACAGTGACAGACCTGTCCCCACCAGTACTGTACCCCAGTGTTATACAGTCACAAACCTGTCCCAACCAGTACTGTACCCCAGTGTTATACAGTCACAAACCTGTCCGCACCAGTAATGAACCCCAGTGTTATACAGGGACAGACCAGTCCCCACCAGTACTGTACCCCAGTGTTATACAGTGACAGACCTGTCCCCACCAGTAATGAACCCCTGTGTTAAACAGTGACAGACCTGTCCCCACTAGCAATGTACCCCAAAATTTTACAATGACAGACCAGTCCCCATCAGTAATGAACCCCAGTGTTATACAGTGACAAACCTGTCCCCACCACTGTATCCCAGTGTTATACAGTGACAGACCTGTCCCCAACAGTACTGTACCCCAGTGTTATACAGTGACAGACCTGTCCCCAACAGCACTGTATCCCAGTGTTATACAGTGACAGATCCGTCCCCACCAGTACTATACCCAAGTGTTATACAGTGACAGACCTGTGCCCACCAGTACTGTATCCAAGTGTTATACAGTGACAGACCCGTCCCCACTAGTACTGTACCCCAGAGTTATCCAGTGACAGACCCGTCACCACCAGTACTGTATCCCAGTGTTATACAGTGACAGACCTGTCCCCACCAGTACTGTACCCCAGTGTTATACAGTGACTGACCCGTCCCCACCAGTACTGTACCCCAGTGTTATACAGTGACAGACCTGTCCCCACCAGAACTGTACTCCATTGTTATATAGTGACAGACCTGCCCCGCCAGTACTGTACCCCAGTGTTATACAGTGACAGACCTGTCCCCACCAGTACTGTATCCAAGTGTTATACAGTGACACACCCGTCCCCACTAGTACTGTACCCCAGAGTTATACAGTGACAGACCCGTCACCACCAGTACTGTATCCCAGTGTTATACAGTGACAGACCTGTCCCCACCAGTACTGTACCCAGGTGTTATACAGTGACAGACTGTCCCCGCCAGTACTGTTCCCCAGTGTTATACAGTGACAGACCTGTCCCCAACAGTACTGTACCATAGTGTTATACAGTGACAGACCTGTGCCCACCAGTACTGTACCCCAGTGTTATACAGTGATAGACCCGTCCCCACCAGTACTGTACCCCAGTGTTATACAGTGACAGACCTGTCCCCACCAGAACTGTACTCCATTGTTATATAGTGACAGACCTGCCCCGCCAGTACTGTACCCCAGTGTTATACAGTGACAGACCTGTCCCCGCCAGTACTGTACCCCAGTGTTTTACAGTGACAGACGAGTCCCCACCAATACTGTATCCTGGTGTTATACAGTGACAGACCTGTCCCAACCAGTACTGTACCCCAGTGTTATACAGTGACACACCTGTCCCCACCAGAACAGTATCCAGGTGTTATACAGTGACAGACCTGTCCCCACCAGTACTGTACCCCAGTGTTATACAGTGACAGACCTGTCCCCGCCAGGACTGTTCCCCAGTGTTATACAGTGACAGACCTGTCCCCACCAGTACTGTACCCTAGTGTTATACAGTGACAGACCTGTGCCCACCAGTACTGTACCCCAGTGTTATACAGTGACAGACCTGTCCCCACCAGTACTGTACCCCAGTGTTATACAGTGACAGACCTGTCTCCACCAGTATTGTACCCCAGTGTAATAGTGACAGACCTGTCCCCACCAGAACTGTACCCCTGTGTTATACAGTGACACACCTGTTCGCACCAGTAGTGTGCCCCAGTGTTTTACAGTGACAGACCCGTCCCCACCAGTACTGTACCCAGGTGTTATACAGTGACAGACTGTCCCCGCCAGTACTGTTCCCCAGTGTTATACAGTGACAGACCTGTCCCCAACAGTACTGTAACATAGTGTTATACAGTGACAGACCTGTGCCCACCAGTACTGTACCCCAGTGTTATACAGTGATAGACCCGTCCCCACCAGTACTGTACCCCTGTGTTATACAGTGACAGACCTGTCCCCACCAGAACTGTACTCCATTGTTATATAGTGACAGACCTGCCCCGCCAGTACTGTACCCCAGTGTTATACAGTGACAGACCTGTCCCCGCCAGTACTGTACCCCAGTGTTTTACAGTGACAGACGAGTCCCCACCAATACTGTATCCTGGTGTTATACAGTGACAGACCTGTCCCAACCAGTACTGTACCCCAGTGTTATACAGTGACACACCTGTCCCCACCAGAACAGTATCCAGGTGTTATACAGTGACAGACCTGTCCCCACCAGTACTGTACCCCAGTGTTATACAGTGGCAGACCTGTCCCCGCCAGGACTGTTCCCCAGTGTTATACAGTGACAGACCTGTCCCCACCAGTACTGTACCCTAGTGTTATACAGTGACAGACCTGTGCCCACCAGTACTGTACCCCAGTGTTATACAGTGACAGACCTGTCCCCACCAGTACTGTACCCCAGTGTTATACAGTGACAGACCTGTCTCCACCAGTATTGTACCCCAGTGTAATAGTGACAGACCTGTCCCCACCAGAACTGTACCCCTGTGTTATACAGTGACACACCTGTCCGCACCAGTAGTGTGCCCCAGTGTTTTACAGTGACAGACCCGTCCCCACTAGAAAAGAATTCCAGTCTTATTCATTGACAGTCTTGTACACAAAGTATTGTATCTCAGTATATGACAGTGACTGACCTGTCCCAACCAGAACTGTACCCCAGTGTTATACAGTGACAGACCTGTCTCCAGCAGTACTACACGCCAGTGTTATACTGTGAAAGCCCTGTCCCCACCGATACAGTACCCCAGTGTTAAACAGTGACAGACCTGTCCTCGCGGGAACTGTACCCCAGTGTTATACAGTGACAGACCTGTCCCCACCAGTACTGTACCGCAGTCTTATACAGTGACTGACCCGTCCCCACCAGTACTGTACCCCAGTGTTATACAGTGACAGACCTGTCCCCACCAGAACTGTACTCCATTGTTATATAGTGACAGACCTGCCCCGCCAGTACGGTACCCCAGTGTTATACAGTGACAGACCTGTCCCCACCAGTACTGTACCCCAGTGTTATACAGTGACAGACCAGTCCCCACCAGTACTGTATCCTGGTGTTATACAGTGACAGACCTGTCCCAACCAGTACTGTTCCCCAGTGTTATACAGGGACAGACCTGTCCCCACCAGTACTGTACCCTAGTGTTATAGTGTCAGACCTGTCTCCACCAGTACTGTACCCCAGTTTTATACAGTGACAGATCCGTTCCCACCAGTACTGTAGCCCAGTGTTTTACAGTGACAGACCTGTCCCCACCAGTACTGTACCCCTGTGTTATACAGTGACAGAACCGTCCCCACCAGTACTTTACCACAGTTTTATACAGTAACAGACTCGTCCCCACCAGTAATGAAGCCCAGTGTTATACAGTGACAGACCTGTCCCCAACAGCACTGTACCCCTGTGTTATACAGTGACAGACCAGTCCCCACCAGTACTGTACCCCAGTGTTATACAGTGACAGACCTGTCCCCGCCAGTACTGTTCCCCAGTGTTATACAGTGACAGACCTGTCCCCAACAGTACTGTACCCTAGTGTTATACAGTGACAGACCTGTGCCCACCAGTACTGTACCCCAGTGTTATACAGTGACAGACCTGTCTCCACCAGTAATGTACCCCAGTGTAATAGTGACAGACCTGTCCCCACCAGAACTGTACCCGTGTTATACAGTGACAGACCTGTCTCCAGCAGTACTACACGCCAGTGTTATACTGTGACAGCCCTGTCCCCACCGATACAGTACCCCAGTGTTAAACAGTGACAGACCTGTCTCCACGGGCACTGTACCCCAGTGTTATACTGTGACAGCCCTGTGCCCACTGATACTGTACCCCAGTATTATTCAGTGACAAATCTGTCCCCACCAGTACTGTACCCCAGTGTTATACAGTGACAGACCCTTCCCCAGCAGTACTGAACCACAGTGTTATACAGTGACAGACCCGTCCCCAGTGGTACTGTACCCCAGTGTTATAGTGACAGACCTGTTCCCACCAGTACTGTACCCCAGTGTTATACAGTGACAGACCTGCCCCAACCAGTACTGTATCCCAGTGTTATACAGTGACAAACCTGTCCCAACCAGTACTGTATCCCAGTGTTATACAGTGACAGACTTGCCCCCACTAGTACTGTACCCCACTGTTATACAGTGACAAACCTGACCCCACCAGTACTGTAGCCTAGTGTTATACAGTGAAAGACCTGGCCCCAACAGTATTGTACCCCCGTGTTATACAGTGACAAACCTGTCCCCACCAGTACTGTACCCCAGTGTTATAGTGACAGACTTGTCCCCACCCGTACGGTACCCCAGTGATTTACAGTGACAAACCTGTCCCCACCAGTACTGTACCCCAGTGTTATACAGTGACAGACCTGTCCCCGCCAGTACTGTACCCCAGTGTTATACAGTGACAAACCTGTACCCACCACTGTATCCCAGTGTTATACAGTGACAGACCTGTACCCACCAGCACTGTATGCTGGCCTTATACAGTGTCAGACCTGTCTCCACCAGTACGGTACCCCAGTTTTATACAGTGACAGATCCGTCCCCACCCGTACTGTAGCCCAGTGTTATACAGTGACAAACCTGTCCCAACCAGTACTGTATCCCAGTGTTATACAGTGACAGACCTGTCCCAACCAGTACTGTATCCCAGTGTTATACAGTGACAAACCTGTCCCAACCAGTACTGTATCCCAGTGTTATACAGTGACAGACCTGCCCCCACTAGTACTGTACCCCAGTGTTATACAGTGACAAACCTGTCCCCACCAGTACTGTAGCCTAGTGTTATACAGTGAAAGACTTGTCCCCAACAGTATTGTACCGCCGTGTTATACAGTGACAAACCTGTCCCCACCAGTACTGTACCCCAGTGTTATAGTGACAGACTTGTCCCCACCCATACTGTACCCCAGTGTTATACAGTGACTAACCTGTCCCCACCAGTACTGTACTCCAGTGTTATACAGTGACAGACCTGTCCCCTCCAGTACTGTACCCCAGTGTTATACAGTGACAAACCTGTCCCCACTACTGCATCCCAGTGTTATACAGTGACAGACCTGTCCCCACCAGTACTGTACCCCAGTGTTATACAGTGACAGACCTGTCCCCACCAGTACTGTACCCCAGTGTTATACAGTGACAGACCTGTCCCCACCAGAACTGTACCCCAGTGTTATACAGTGACAGGCCTGTCCCCACCAGTACTGTATCCAAGTGTTATACAGTGACAGACCCGTCACCACCAGTACTGTACCCCAGTGTTATACAGTGACAGACCTGTCCCCACCAGTACTGTACCCCAGTGTTATACAGTGACAGACCCGTCCCCACCAGAACTGTACCCCAGTGTTATACAGTGATAGACCCGACCCCACCAGTACTGTACCCCAGTGTTATACAGTGACAGACCTGTCCCCACCAGAACTGTACTCCATTGTTATACAGTAACAGACCTGCCCCGCCAGTACTGTACCCCAGTGTTATACAGTGACAGACCTGTCCCTGCCAGTACTGTACCCCAGTGTTATACAGTGACAGACCAGTCCCCACCAGTACTGTATCCTGGTGTTATACAGTGACAGACCTGTCCCCACCAGTACTGTACTCCGGTGTTATACAGTGACAGACCTGTCCCCACCAGCACTGTATGCTGGTCTTATACAGTGTCAGACCTGTCTCCACCAGTACTGTACCCCAGTTTTATACAGTGACAGATCCGTCCCCACCAGTACTGTAGCCCAGTGTTTCACAGTGACAGACCTGTCCCCACCAGTACTGTACCCCAGTGTTATACAGTGACAGACCCGTCCCCACCAGAACTGTACCCCAGTGTTATACAGTGATAGATCCGTCCCCACCAGTACTGTACCCCAGTGTTATACAGTGCCAGACCTGTCCCCACCAGAACTGTACTCCATTGTTATACAGTGACAGACCTGCCGCACCAGTACTGTACCCCACTGTTATACAGTGACAGACCTGTCCCCGCCAGTACTGTACCCCAGTGTTATACAGTGACAGACCAGTCCCCACCAGTACTGTATCCTGGTGTTATACAGTGACAGACCTGTCCCCACCAGTACTGTACCCCAGTGTTATACAGTGGCAGACCTGTCCCCGCCAGGACTGTTCCCCAGTGTTATACAGTGACAGACCTGTCCCCACCAGTACTGTACCCTAGTGTTATACAGTGACAGACCTGTGCCCACCAGTACTGTACCCCAGTGTTATACAGTGACAGACCTGTCCCCACCAGTACTGTACCCCAGTGTTATACAGTGACAGACCTGTCTCCACCAGTATTGTACCCCAGTGTAATAGTGACAGACCTGTCCCCACCAGAACTGTTCCCCAGTGTTATACAGTGACACACCTGTCCGCACCAGTAGTGTGCCCCAGTGTTTTACAGTGACAGACCCGTCCCCACTAGAAAAGAATTCCAGTCTTATTCATTGACAGTCTTGTACACAAAGTATTGTATCTCAGTATATTACAGTGACTGACCTGTCCCAACCAGAACTGTACCCCAGTGTTATACAGTGACAGACCTGTCTCCAGCAGTACTACACGCCAGTGTTATACTGTGACAGCCCTGTCCCCACCGATACAGTACCCCAGTGTTAAACAGTGACAGACCTGTCCTCGCGGGAACTGTACCCCAGTGTTATACAGTGACAGACCTGTCCCCACCAGTACTGTACCGCAGTCTTATACAGTGACTGACCCGTCCCCACCAGTACTGTACCCCAGTGTTATACAGTGACAGACCTGTCCCCACCAGAACTGTACTCCATTGTTATATAGTGACAGACCTGCCCCGCCAGTACGGTACCCCAGTGTTATACAGTGACAGACCTGTCCCCACCAGTACTGTACCCCAGTGTTATACAGTGACAGACCAGTCCCCACCAGTACTGTATCCTGGTGTTATACAGTGACAGACCTGTCCCAACCAGTACTGTTCCCCAGTGTTATACAGGGACAGACCTGTCCCCACCAGTACTGTACCCTAGTGTTATAGTGTCAGACCTGTCTCCACCAGTACTGTACCCCAGTTTTATACAGTGACAGATCCGTCCCCACCAGTACTGTAGCCCAGTGTTTTACAGTGACAGACCTGTCCCCACCAGTACTGTACCCCTGTGTTATACAGTGACAGAACCGTCCCCACCAGTACTTTACCACAGTTTTATACAGTAACAGACTCGTCCCCACCAGTAATGAAGCCCAGTGTTATACAGTGACAGACCTGTCCCCAACAGCACTGTACCCCAGTGTTATACAGTGACAGACCTGTCCCCACCAGTACTGTACCCCAGTGTTATACAGTGACAGACCTGTCTCCACCAGTAATGTACCCCAGTGTAATAGTGACAGACCTGTCCCCACCAGAACTGTACCCCAGTGTTATACAGTGACAGACCTGTCTCCAGCAGTACTACACGCCAGTGTTATACTGTGACAGCCCTGTCCCCACCGAAACAGTACCCCAGTGTTAAACAGTGACAGACCTGTCTCCACGGGCACTGTACCCCAGTGTTATACTGTGACAGCCCTGTGCCCACCGATACTGTACCCCAGTATTATTCAGTGACAAATCTGTCCCCACCAGTACTGTACCCCAGTGTTATACAGTGACAGACCCGTCCCCAGCAGTACTGAACCACAGTGTTATACAGTGACAGACCCGTCCCCAGTGGTACTGTACCCCAGTGTTATAGTGACAGACCTGTTCCCACCAGTACTGTACCCCAGTGTTATACAGTGACAGACCTGTCCCAACCAGTACTGTATCCCAGTGTTATACAGTGACAAACCTGTCCCAACCAGTACTGTATCCCAGTGTTATACAGTGACAGACTTGCCCCCACTAGTACTGTACCCCACTGTTATACAGTGACAAACCTGACCCCACCAGTACTGTAGCCTAGTGTTATACAGTGAAAGACCTGGCCCCAACAGTATTGTACCCCCGTGTTATACAGTGACAAACCTGTCCCCACCAGTACTGTGCCCCAGTGTTATAGTGACAGACTTGTCCCCACCCGTACGGTACCCCAGTGATTTACAGTGACAAACCTGTCCCCACCAGTACTGTACCCCAGTGTTATACAGTGACAGACCTGTCCCCTCCAGTACTGTACCCCAGTGTTATACAGTGACAAACCTGTACCCACCACTGTATCCCAGTGTTATACAGTGACAGACCTGTACCCACCAGCACTGTATGCTGGCCTTATACAGTGTCAGACCTGTCTCCACCAGTACGGTACCCCAGTTTTATACAGTGACAGATCCGTCCCCACCCGTACTGTAGCCCAGTGTTTTACAGTGACAGACCTGTCCCCACCAGTACTGTACCCCAGTGTTAAACAGTGACAGACTGCCCCCACCAGTACTGTACCCAAGTGTCACACAGTGACAGACTGTCCCCACCAGTACTGTACCCCAGTGTTATACAGTGACAGACCCGTACCCACCAGTACTGTACCTCAGTTTTATACTGTGACAGACCCGTCCCCACCAGTAATGAAGCCCAGTGTTATACAGTGACAGACCTGTCCCCACCGATACAGTACCCCAGTGTTAAACAGTGACAGACCTGTCCCCGCGGGCACTGTACCCCAGTGTTATACAGTGACAGACCTGTCCCCACCAGTACTGCACTGCAGTCTTATACAGTGACTGACCCGTCCCCACCAGTACTGTACCCCAGTGTTATACAGTAACAGACCTGTCCCCACCAGAACTGTACTCCATTGTTATATAGTGACAGACCGGCCCCGCCAGTACTGTACCCCAGTGTTATACAGTGACAGACCTGTCCCCACCAGTACTGTATCCTGGTGTTATACAGTGACAGACCTGTCCCAACCAGTACTGTTCCCCAGTGTTATGCAGTGACAGACCTGTCCCCACCAGTACTGTACCCCAGTGTTATACAGTGACAGACCAGTCCCCATCAGTAATGAACCCCAGTGTTATACAGTGACGCACCAGTCCCCACCAGTACTGTACACCAGTGTTATAGAGTGACAGACCTGTCCCCACCAGCACTGTACCCCAGTGTTATACAGTGCCAGACCTGTCCCCATCAGTAATGAACGCCAGTGTTATACAGTGACAGACCAGTCCCCACCAGTACTGTACCCCAGTGTTATACAGGGACATACTTGTCCCCACCAGTACCGTACCCCAGTGTTATACAGTGACAGACCAGTCCCCACCAGCACTGTACCCCAGTGTCACACAGTGACAGACCTGTCCCCACCAGTACTGTATCCCAGTGTTATACAGTGACAGACCCGTCCCAACCAGTACTGTACCCCAGTGTCATACATTGACTGACCCGTCCCCACCAGTACTGTACCCAGTGTTATACAATGACAGACCTGTCCCTACCAGTACTGTACCCCAGTGTTATACAGTGACAGATCTGTCCCCACCAGTACTGTAGCCCAGTGTTACAGTGACAGACCTGTCCCCACCAGTACTGTACCCCAGCGTTATACAGTGACAGACCCGTCCCCACCAGTACTGTACCGCAGTGTTATACAGTGACAGAACCGTCCCCACCAGTACTGTACCCCAGTGTTATACAGTGACAGACCCGTCCCCATCGGTACTGTACCCCAGTGTTATACAGTGACAGACCAGTCCCCACAAGTAATGTACCCTGGTGTTATACAGTGACAGACCCGTCCCCACCAGCACTGTACCCCAGTGTTTTACAGGGACAGACCTGTCCCCAGCAGTACTGTACCCCAGTGTTATACAGTGACAGACCCGTCCCCACCAGTACTGTACCCCAGTGTTATACAGTGACAGACCCGTCCCCACCAGTACTGTATCCAAGTGTTATACAGTGACAGACCCGTCCCCACTAGCACTGTACCCCAGAGTTATACAGTGACAGGCCCGTCACCACCAGTACTGCACCCGTGTTATACAGTGACAGACCTGTCCCCACCAGTACTGTACCCCAGTGTTATACAGTGACTGACCCGTCCCCACCAGTACTGTACCCCAGTGTTATACAGTGATAGACCCGTCCCCACCAGTACTGTACCCCAGTGTTATACAGTGACAGACCTGACCCCACCATAACTGTACTCCATTGTTATATAGTGACAGACCTGCCCAGCCAGTACTGTACCCCAGTGTTATACAGTGACAGACCTGTCCCCGCCAGTACTGTACCCCAGTGTTATACAGTGACTGACCCGTCCCCACCAGTACTGTACCCCAGTGTTATACAGTGATAGACCCGTCCCCACCAGTACTGTACCCCAGTGTTATACAGTGACAGACCTGTCCCCACCAGAACTGTACTCCATTGTTAAATAGTGACAGACCTGCCCAGCCAGTACTGTACCCCAGTGTTATACAGTGACAGACCTGTCCCCGCCAGTACTGTACCCCAGTGTTATACAGAGACAGACCAGTCCCCACCAGTACTGCACGTCAGTTTTATACTGTGACAGACCTGTCCCAACCAGTACTGTACCCCAGTGTTATACAGTGACAGACCTGTCCCCACCAGAACTGTACCCCAGTGTTATAGTGACAGACCTGTCCCAACCAGTACTGTACCCCAGTGTTATACAGTGACAGACCTGTCCCCGCCAGTACTGTTCCCCAGTGTTATACAGTGACAGACCTGTCCCCACCAGTACTGTACCCTAGTGTAATACAGTGACAGACCTGTTCCCACCAGTACTGTACCCCAGTGTTATACAGTGACAGACCTGTCCCCACCAGTACTGTACCCCAGTGTTATACAGTGACAGACCTGCCTCCACCAGTATTGTACCCCAGTGTAATAGTGACAGACCTGTCCCCACCAGAACTGTACCCCAGTGTTATACAGTGACACACCTGTCCGCACCAGTAGTGTGCCACAGTGTTTTACAGTGACAGACCCATCCCCACTAGAAAAGTATTCCAGTCTTATTCATTGACAGTCTTGTACACAAAGTATTGTATCTCAGTATATTACAGTGACTGACCTGTCCCAACCAGAACTGTACCCCAGTGTTATACAGTGACAGACCTGTCTCCAGCAGTACTACACGCCAGTGTTATACTGTGACAGCCCTGTCCCCGCCGATACAGTACCCCAGTGTTAGACAGTGACAGACCTGTCCCCGCGGGCACTGTACCCCAGTGTTATACTGTGACAGCCCTGTGTCCACCGATACTGTACCCCAGTGATATACAGTGACAAATCTGTCCCCACCAGTACTGTACCCCAGAGTTATACAGTGACAGACCCGTCCCCAGCAGTACTGTACCCCAGTGTTATAGTGACAGACCTGTCCCCACCAGTACTGTACCCCAGTGTTATACAGTGACAAACCTGTCCCAACCAGTACTGTATCCCAGTGTTATACAGTGACAGACCTGCCCCCACTAGTACTGTACCCCAGTGTTATACAGTGACAAACCTGTCCCCACCAGTACTGTAGCCTAGTGTTATACAGTGAAAGACTTGTCCCCAACAGTATTGTACCCCCGTGTTATACAGTGACAAACCTGTCCCCACCAGTACTGTACCCCAGTGTTACAGTTACAGACTTGTCCCCACCCGTACTGTACCCCAGTGTTATACAGTGACTAACCTGTCCCCACCAGTACTGTACCCCAGTGTTATACAGTGACAGACCTGTCCCCTCCAGTACTGTACCCCAGTGTTATACAGTGACAAACCTGTCCCCACCACTGTATCCCAGTGTTATACAGTGACAGACCTGTCCCCACCAGTACTGTACCCCAGTGTTATACAGTGACAGACCTGTCCCCACCAGTACTGTACCCCAGTGTTATACAGTGACAGACCTGTCCCCACCAGAACTGTACCCCAGTGTTATACAGTGACAGGCCTGTCCCCACCAGTACTGTATCCAAGTGTTATACAGTGACAGACCCGTCACCACCAGTACTGTACCCCAGTGTTATACAGTGACAGACCTGTCCCCACCAGTACTGTACCCCAGTGTTATACAGTGACAGACCCGTCCCCACCAGAACTGTACCCCAGTGTTATACAGTGATAGACCCGACCCCACCAGTACTGTACCCCAGTGTTATACAGTGACAGACCTGTCCCCACCAGAACTGTACTCCATTGTTATACAGTAACAGACCTGCCCCGCCAGTACTGTACCCCAGTGTTATACAGTGACAGACCTGTCCCTTCCAGTACTGTACCCCAGTGTTATACAGTGACAGACCAGTCCCCACCAGTACTGTATCCTGGTGTTATACAGTGACAGACCTGTCCCCACCAGTACTGTACTCCGGTGTTATACAGTGACAGACCTGTCCCCACCAGCACTGTATGCTGGTCTTATACAGTGTCAGACCTGTCTCCACCAGTACTGTACCCCAGTTTTATACAGTGACAGATCCGTCCCCACCAGTACTGTAGCCCAGTGTTTCACAGTGACAGACCTGTCCCCACCAGTACTGTACCCCAGTGTTATACAGTGACAGACCTGTCCCCACTAGTACTGTACCCCAGTGTTATACAGTGACAGACCCGTCCCCACCAGAACTGTACCCCAGTGTTATACAGTGATAGATCCGACCCCACCAGTACTGTACCCCAGTGTTATACAGTGCCAGACCTGTCTCCACCAGAACTGTACTCCATTGTTATACAGTGACAGACCTGCCGCACCAGTACTGTACCCCACTGTTATACAGTGACAGACCTGTCCCCGCCAGTACTGTACCCCAGTGTTATACAGTGACAGACCAGTCCCCACCAGTACTGTATCCTGGTGTTATACAGTGACAGACCTGTCCCCACCAGTACTGTACTCCGGTGTTATACAGTGACAGACCCGTCCCCACCAGTAATGAACTCCAGTGTTATACAGCGACAGACCCGTCCGCACCAGTACTGTACCTCAGTTTTATACTGTGACAGACCCGTCCCCACCAGTAATGAAGCCCAGTGTTATACAGTGACAGACCTGTCCCCACCAGCACTGTACCTCAGTGTTATACAGTGACAGACCTGTCCCCACCAGTACTGTACCCCAGTGTTATACAGTCACAAACCTGTCCCAACCAGTACTGTACCCTAGTGTTATACAGTCACAAACCTGTCCCCACCAGTAATGAACCCCAGTGTTATACAGGGACAGACCAGTCCCCACCAGTACTGTACCCCAGTGTTATACAGTGACAGACCCGTACCCACCAGTAATGAACCCCAGTGTTATACAGGGGCAGACCAGTCCCCACCAGCACTGTACCCCAGTGTTATACAGTGACAGACCCGTCCCCACCAGTAATGAACCCCAGTGTTATACAGGGACAGACCAGTCCCTACCAGTACTGTACCCCAGTGTTATACAGTGACAGACCTGTCCCCACCAGTAATGAACCCCAGTGTTAAACAGTGACAGACCTGTCCCCACCAGCAATGTATCCCAGTGTTATACAGTGACAGACCAGTCCCCATCAGTAATGAACCCCAGTGTTATACAGTGACAAACCTGTCCCCACCACTGTATCCCAGTGTTATACAGTGACAGACCTGTCCCCACCAGTACTGTACCCCAGTGTTATACAGTGACAGACCTGTCCCCACCAGTACTGTATCCTAGTGTTATACAGTGACAGATCCTTCCCCACCAGTACTGTACCCCAGTGTTATACAGTGACAGACCTGTCCCCACCAGTACTGTATCCAAGTGTTATACAGTGACAGACCCGTCCCCACTAGTACTGTACCCCAGAGTTATACAGTGACAGACCCGTCACCACCAGTACTGTACCCCAGTGTTATACAGTGACAGACCTGTCCCCACCAGTACTGTACCCCAGTGTTATAGTGACTGACCCGTCCCCACCAGTACTGTACCCCAGTGTTATACAGTGATAGACTCGTCCCCACCAGTACTGTACCCCAGTGTTATACAGTGACAGACCTGTCCCCACCAGACCTGTACTCCATTGTAATATAGTGACAGACCTGCCCCGCCAGTACTGTACCCCAGTGTTATACAGTGACAGACCTGTCCCCGCCAGTACTGTACCCCAGTGTTATACAGTGACAGACCAGTCCCCACCAGTACTGTATCCTGGTGTTATACAGTGACAGACCTGTCCCCACCAGAACTGTACCCCAGTGTTATACAGTGACAGACCTGTCCCCGCCAGTACTGTTCCCCAGTGTTATACAGTGACAGACCTGTCCTCACCAGTACTGTACCCCAGTGTTATACAGTGACAGACCTGTCTCCACCAGTATTGTACCCCAGTGTAATAGTGACAGACCTGTCCCCACCAGTACTGTACCCCAGTGTTATACAGTGACAGACCTGTCCCCACCAGTACTGTACCCCAGTGTTATACAGTCACAAACCTGTCCCAACCAGTACTGTACCCCAGTGTTTTACAGTCACAAACCTGTCCCAACCAGTACTGTACCCTAGTGTTATACAGTCACAAACCTGTCCCCACCAGTAATGAACCCCAGTGTTATACAGGGACAGACCAGTCCCCACCAGTACTGTACCCCAGTGTTATACAGTGACAGACCCGTATCCACCAGTAATGAACCCCAGCGTTATACAGGGACAGACCAGTCCCCACCAGCACTGTACCCCAGTGTTATACAGTGACAGACCCGTCCCCACCAGTAATGTACCCCAGTGTTATACAGTGACAGACCTGTCCCCACCAGTAATGAACCCCAGTGTTAAACAGTGACAGACCTGCCCCCACCAGCAAAGCACCCCAGTGTTATACAGTGACAGACCAGTCCCCATCAGTAATGAACCCCAGTGTTATACAGTGACAAACCTGTCCCCACCACTGTATCCCAGTGTTATACAGTGACAGACCTGTCCCCACCAGTACTGTACCCCAGTGTTATACAGTGACAGACCTGTCCCCACCAGTACTGTATCCTAGTGTTATACAGTGACAGATCCTTCCCCACCAGTACTGTACCCCAGTGTTATACAGTGACAGACCTGTCCCCACCAGTACTGTATCCAAGTGTTATACAGTGACAGACCCATCCCCACTAGTACTGTACCCCAGAGTTATACAGTGACAGACCCGTCACCACCAGTACTGTACCCCAGTGTTATACAGTGACAGACCTGTCCCCACCAGTACTGTACCCCAGTGTTATAGTGACTGACCCGTCCCCACCAGTACTGTACCCCAGTGTTATACAGTGATAGACTCGTCCCCACCAGTACTGTACCCCAGTGTTATACAGTGACAGACCTGTCCCCACCAGAACTATACTCCATTGTTATATAGTGACAGACCTGCCCCGCCAGTACTGTACCCCAGTGTTATACAGTGACAGACCTGTCCCCGCCAGTACTGTACCCCAGTGTTATACAGTGACAGACCAGTCCCCACCAGTACTGTATCCTGGTGTTATACAGTGACAGACCTGTCCCCACCAGAACTGTACCCCAGTGTTATACAGTGACAGACCTGTCCCCGCCAGTACTGTTCCCCAGTGTTATACAGTGACAGACCTGTCCTCACCAGTACTGTACCCCAGTGTTATACAGTGACAGACCTGTCTCCACCAGTATTGTACCCCAGTGTAATAGTGACAGACCTGTCCCCACCAGTACTGTACCCCAGTGTTATACAGTGACAGACCTGTCCCCACCAGTACTGTACCCCAGTGTTATACAGTCACAAACCTGTCCCAACCAGTACTGTACCCCAGTGTTATACAGTCACAAACCTGTCCCCACCAGTAATGAACCCCAGTGTTATACAGTGACAGACCCATCCCCACCAGTACTGTACCCCAGTGTTATACAGTAACAGACCCGTCCCCACCAGTACTGTACCCCAGTGTTATACAGTGACAGACCTGTCTCCACCAGTATTGTACCCCAGTGTAATAGTGACAGACCTGTCCCCACCAGTACTGTACCCCAGTGTTATACAGTGACAGACCTGTCCCCACCAGTACTGTACCCCAGTGTTATACAGTCAAAACTGTCCCAACCAGTACTGTACCCCAGTGTTATACAGTCACAAACCTGTCCCCACCAGTAATGAACCCCAGTGTTATACAGTGACAGACCCATCCCCACCAGTACTGTACCCCAGTGTTATACAGTGACAAACCTGTCCCCACCAGTAATGAACCCCAGTGTTATACAGTGACAGACCCATCCCCACCAGTACGGTACCCCAGTGTTATACAGTCACAAACCTGTCCCCACCAGTAATGAACCCCAGTGTTATACAGGGACAGACCCATCCCCACCAGTACTGTACCCCAGTGTTATACAGTGACAAACCTGTCCCCACCAGTAATGAACCCCAGTGTTATACAGGGACAGACCCATCCCCACCAGTACTGAACCCCAGTGTAATACAGTGACAGACCCGTCCCCACCAGTAATGAACCCCAGTGTTATACAGTGACAGACCTGTCCCCACCAGTACTGTACCCCAGTGTTATACAGTGACAAACCTGTCCCAACCAGTACTGTATCCAATGTTACACGGTGTCCATCTCCAGTCAATTACCTTGTGTCTCGATGGTGTGTTTGTGCCACTTCCGCCGGAAATGGATCTTTCCTTGCGGTCCGGCCGGTCCACCGTTCCCCGGGTCCGGGTCCGTCTCTCCTCCCGGGCCCATATCCCGCGGGCTTGCCTGTTTCTCCCTGTCCGGGTTCCCGCCACATCTGTGTCCGTTATGTGGAGCCGCTCACTCAGCAGTAGCAGCGCCGCTCAGTCTCCGGGCTGCAGCTTTGCCTTCTCTCTCTCCCCCCACCAGGCTCCAGGGGCCTTTTCCAGTGAAACCTCCATCAATAATAATAAAAACAAAAAAACTGCGGATGCTGGAAATCCAAAACAAAAACAGAATTACCTGGAAAAACTCAGCAGGTCTGGCAGCATCGGCGGAGAAGAAAAGAGTTGACGTTTCGAGTCCTCATGACCCTTCGACAGAACTTGAGTTCGAGTCCAGGAAAGAGCTGAAATATAAGCTGGTTTAAGGTGTGTGTGCGGGGGGGCGGAGAGATAGAGAGACAGAGAGGTGGAGGGGGCGGGTGTGGTTGTAGCAACAAACAAGCAGTGATAGAAGCAGATCATCAAAAGATGTCAACCACAATAGTACAATAGAACACATAGGTGTTAAAGTTAAAGTTGGTGATATTATCTAAACGAATGTGCTAATTAAGAATGGATGGTAGGGCACTCAAGGTATAGCTCTAGTGGGTTTTTTTTTTATTTTTTTTTTGTATTTTTTTTATATATTGGAAATAGGTGGGAAAAGGAAAATCTTTATAATTTATTGGGAAAAAAAAGAGGAAGGGGGAAACAGAAAGGGGTGGGGATGGGGGAGGGAGCTCACGACCTAAAGTTGTTGAATTCAATATTCAGTCCGGAAGGCTGTAAAGTCCCTAGTCGGAAGATGAGGTGTTGTTCCTCCAGTTTGCGTTGGGCTTCACTGGAACAATGCAGCAAGCCAAGGACAGACATGTGGGCAAGAGAGCAGGGTGGAGTGTTAAAATGGCAAGCGACAGGGAGGTTTGGGTCATTCTTGCGGACAGACCGCAGGTGTTCTGCAAAGCGGTCGCCCAGTTTACGTTTGGTCTCTCCAATGTAGAGGAGACCACATTGGGAGCAACGAATGCAGTAGACTAAGTTGGGGGAAATGCAAGTGAAATGCTGCTTCACTTGAAAGGAGTGTTTGGGTCCTTGGACGGTGAGGAGAGAGGAAGTGAAGGGGCAGGTGTTGCATCTTTTGCGTGGGCAAGGGGTTGTGCCATAGGAGGGGGTTGAGGAGTAGGGGGTGATGGAGGAGTGGACCAGGGTGTCCCGGAGGGAGCGATCCCTACGGAATGCCGATAAGGGGGGTGAAGGGAAGATGTGTTTGGTAGTGGCATCATGCTGAAGTTGGCGGAAATGGCGGAGGATGATCCTTTGAATGCGGAGGCTGGTGGGGTGATAAGTGAGGACAAGGGGGACCCTATCATGTTTCTGGGAGGGAGGAGAAGGAGTGAGGGCGGATGCGCGGGAGATGGGCCGGACACGGTTGAGGGCCCTGTCAACGACCGTGGGTGGAAAAGCTCGGTTAAGGAAGAAGGAGGACATGTCAGAGGAACTGTTTTTGAATGTAGCATCATCGGAACAGATGCGACGGAGGCGAAGGAACTGAGAGAATGGGATGGAGTCCTTACAGGAAGTGGGGTGTGAGGAGCTGTAGTCGAGATAGCTGTGGGAGTCGGTGGGTTTGTAATGGATATTGGTGGACAGTCTATCACCAGAGATTGAGACAGAGAGGTCAAGGAAGGGAAGGGAAGTGTCAGAGATGGACCACGTGAAAATGATGGAGGGGTGGAGATTGGAAGCAAAATTAATAAATTTTTCCAAGTCCTGACGAGAGCATGAAGCAGCACCGAAGTAATCATCGATGTACCGGAGAAAGAGTTGTGGAAGGGGGTCGGAGTAGGACTGCAACAAGGAATGTTCCACATACCCCATAAAGAGACAGGCATAGCTGGGGCCCATGCGGGTACCCATAGCCACACCTTTTATTTGGAGGAAGTGAGAGGAGTTGAAGGAGAAATTGTTCAGCGTGAGAACAAGTTCAGCCAGACGGAGGAGAGTAGTGGTGGATGGGGATTGTTCGGGCCTCTGTTCGAGGAAGAAGCTAAGGGCCCTCAGACCATCCTGGTGGGGGATGGAGGTGTAGAGGGATTGTACGTCCATGGTGAAGAGGAAGCGGTAGGGGCCAGGGAACTGGAAATTGTTGATGTGACGTAAGGTGTCAGAGGAATCACGGATGTAGGTGGGAAGGGACTGGACAAGGGGAGAGAGAAGGGAGTCAAGATAACGAGAAATGAGTTCTGTGGGGCAGGAGCAAGCTGAGACGATCGGTCTACCGGGGCTGTTCTGTTTGTGGATTTTGGGTAGGAGATAGAAGCGGGCCGTCCGAGGTTGGGCGACTATCAGGTTGGAAGCTGTGGGAGGGAGATCCCCAGAGGAGATGAGGTCAGTGACAGTCCTGGAAACAGTGGCTTGATGTTCAGTGGTGGGGTCATGGTCCAGGGAGAGGTAGGAGGAAGTGTCTGCGAGTTGACGCTCAGCCTCCGCGTGGTAGAGGTCAGTGCGCCAGACAACAACAGCACCACCCTTGTCAGCGGGTTTGATGACAATGTCAGGGTTGGACCTGAGAGAATGGAGTGCAGTAAGTTCAGAGAGAGACAGGTTAGAATGGGTGAGAGGAGCAGAGAAAATTGAGACGACTCATCAATGCTCTGCTGAGTCAGGGTCACAAAACCCCCTCTGGCTGGGGCTTTGCTCCTGACAACAGCGGGCAGAGGGTTTGGGGCAAAGATACACAAGTTCATCAAACAGGAACATCTGATATTGTGACCTTGACATCAAAAAATGTCCCATTTTTCTCTCCTTCACTGTTTAACGGGATGTGGGTGTTGGGGGCTGGGCCAACATGTATTGTCCACCCCCAGTTGCCCTTGACCGGCTCCAGTCCGTGTGGTGTAGGTATACCCACAGTGATGGTCAGGCCGTCCGGTTTCAATTCTTTTCTTTTTGAGACCTTTTCGTGGTTTGGTGCAACCGAGTAGCTTGCTCGGGCACTATGGAGGGCAATTAAAAGTCAACCACATTGCTGTGGGTCTGGAGTCACATGTGGGCCAGACCAGGTAAGGACGGCGGATTTCTTTCCCTAAAGAGCACTAGCGAACCAGATGGGTTTTTATAAGAATTGATGGTAGCTGTCACCATTACTGAGACTTGCTTTATAGTCTAAATTTATTCATTGAATTTAAATTCCGCCATCTGCTGTGGTGGGATTCAACATTACTAATCCATCGATATTACCTCTATGCTACCATCTTCCTCTCGATTAAGGCACTTCACAGGAATATGATAGATCAAAGTATGACACTGAGCCACATGAGTTATTAGGTCAGATTACCAAACGCTTGGTCAAAGAGATGCTTTTTGAGAAGTATCTTAAAGCAGGAATGCCAGATAGAAAGGTGTAGGAAGGAAATTCCATATGAACATACAAATTTGGAGCAGGAGTAAGCCACTTTGCTTCTGTTTCCAAGTAAACTTTCTGATGTAACTTTTAATTGTAAATCGTTTTGTTGCAACTCAATTAACTTGAGTTAAACACTTCTGCTGAATGGTCCTCTCCTGTGTCTTTCTGAATAAGGTTATCAAACAAAGTGCCTGCTAATTGGATTTCAATATAATACCTTCTTCCTGCCTTTGAACTGCCTGTCCGCCTTGTTTCAACCTGTGGGCATGTGAATTCTTTATCACACAATCTGGAAACAATCCAGGATATTCCTTCTGTAACACCTCTGTTGAAAACACTTCTATAGACTGCTCAACTACTATAGACATCACCTAAATGTGTGACCCAGCTATATCATCACCCCTGCAATGGGCAATTTTTCCACTACTCCAACAATAACTTCACCTGTCTTCCATTTACTCTTTAAATTTACCTTCCACAATGCAATGGGTTTAGCGTCTCCATGAACCCCACTTATTATCACCTGTTCCTGCAATACTCCCTCTGAGCAATAAATATCACTATCCCACAACAGTAACCCATACATTTTAAAATACCCCAGGCAAAGCACATTTGACCTTACGGATTCAAAATGAGGTTCCTTGCAGATATAGTTGGAGGCTTACAGGCTGGTTAGATCTTAAATGCCTCTGCCTCACACACACAAACTCCTTTCTGTTTATACCGAGCTTTTCCTTTGAATGTAAATTTTCCATTGTATCACTAGGCTTTACACATTACATCTTTTAACAATAATATCCTTTCATCCCACCAATTTCATTGGTAAGCTGAAAAAACTGAACACATTGCTTGGTGTCTTCTAGCTAGGTGCAAGATTTTACCCATTCTTTTGAATGGTTTAGTGAACAAATGCAAATGCACACTTTACCTTTTAATTTCCTTACTGTTTCCCCAATTAACATCTCGAAATTACTATACATCAAAGGCTCTAGACCAGCTGGCTTTAATCCAATTAAGACACACACACACACACACACACATATCAACACACATAGGGTGGAATTTTCCCAGAATTATACTAAGTGCAGTAGCGGGCAAAATGGTGGGTTTTCATGCCGTATTGTCCTGAACCCGCCTCATTATTTATTCGCTCCTGCAAAACATGCCATTTCCATGGCGAGCAAACTCTCATTCACCCACCCGCCATCACCCCACTGTTGCATCACGCCGGCTGCCATCTTTAAAAGGCAGCCACCAGCACAGTGCTCATCACCACCAGCTCACCACCGCTGCCTAGGAGACATGGCCAGCAAAGGCAAAAAAGACTGCAGCACCACCCCCCCCCACCCCGCTTCAATGACGGGTCCCTCAAGTGACTGCTGGATGCCGTGAAGGCTCGCCGGGATGTGCTCTACCCCCTGCTCTGGCTGCAGGATGGTCAGCAAAGTCACCAACCCTGCTTGAGAGGCTGTGGCAGCTGTGGTCAGTGCAAATACCCTGCAGAGGAGGACAGCTACCCAGAACCGTAAAATGATTTCCTCCGTAATTCAGGGTAATTCACTCTTCTCATCACTCCCAACTCTCACACTCACAAACCCATTCACAGGGCCCTCACTCACTGCCAGTGCAAGGGACACCACCATTCAATCTGATGAGGGTTGATCAGTAAGTTCGCAGATGACACGATAATTGGTTGGGTGGTAAATAGTGAGGAGGATAGCCTTAGATTTCAGGAGGTTATAAACTGCTGGTCAGATGGGCTGATCAATAGCAAATGTAATTTAATCCAGATAAGTGTGAGGTGATGCACTTGGGCAGGACAAATAAGGCATGGGAATACACGATGAATGGTAGGACCCTGGGAAGTACCAAGGTGCATGTAGCGGGACAGGTAGATAAGGTGGTTAAGAAGGCATATGGGATATCTGCCTTTATTAGCTGAGGCATAGAATATAGGAGCAGAGGGGTTATGTTGGAACTGTATATAACGATGGTTAGGTCACAGCTAGAGTATTGCGTGCAGTTCTGGAATCTGCTTTATAGGAAGGATGTGATTGTGCTGGAGAGAGTGCAGAGGAGATTTAGCAGGATGTTGCCTGGACTGGAGAGTTTTAATTATGAGGAGAGATTGGGTAGACTGGGGTTATTTTCCCTGGAGCAGAGGAGATTGAGGGGGACATGATTGAAGTGTATAACATTATGAGGGGCATAGTTAATGTAGGCAGGAAGGAACTTTTCCCCTGGGTGGAGGGAACAATAACCAGGGGGCATAGATTTAAGGTAAGGGGCAGAAGGTTTAGAGGGGATGTGAGGAAGAATATTTTTACCCAGAGAGTGGTGGGAATCTGGAACTCACTGCCTGAAAGGGTGGTAGAGGCAGAAACCCACATAACATTTAAGAAGTATTTGGATGTGCACTTGTGATGCCATGGCATACAAGGCTGTGGGCCTAGTGCTGGAAAATGGGATTAGAATAGTTAGGTACTTGTTTGACCTGTGCAGACTCGATGGGTCGAAGGGCCTTTTTCTGCGCGGTAGACTTCTATGATTCACACTCACCGTCATTGTCCTCATCCCGTCCATGGGACCACTCACCATTCACACAGGCGTGGCATACTTATCATCTGGCCTGACAGGCGTCCTGATACATTCTCCCCATCTCTATCCACGCAGGACAAACTGGCACACAACAGGAAGGTGGAGGGATGCCAGAGATCAAAGTTCGAATTCGAAAACAGCCATCCAGCTGGCCGGCGAGGATCTGGACTGTTCCTGTGCTGACGGTGAGGTCAGTGGTGCTGTACCAAGTGAGGGTCCAGCAGTGCAACGTCCATCAGACAACCATGCTGTGAGTGATGTGTCCTGTTTCACAGGCCACTGCCATGCACTAACTATCTCTCCTTGCTTTCATAGGCACATCTGCTAAACAGCCAACTGGATCCATGACCCAGGGCCTCCAATAAAGCCCCGAAGAAACCTCTGAAGAGGAATCTGGAGACACCCTCCCTGAAGTCCCTTCACATCACTCACCCACACCCTCCACCAGCGCAGAGACACACACCTCGGCGGGACCTAGCTTTACAGTAGCCCCAGGACCACAATTTGGTGAGCACATTGCAATTTCTGATCTACAGCAGGTGGAAGCAGGGACTCCCCAGATCCATGGCACTTGGAGGGCTGCTGAAGACCAGAACATTGCTGAGTCTGAGTCAGATGAGGGGCCTCTGGACTCGGTCATGTCATAGTTGCTGGAGCTGCATAGGCAAGCTCGGGAACATCAGGAAAGGATGTCCATTGCACTCCTCAGATTGCAAGGCACGATGGAGGAGTCAGTCCATCTTCAGGCTAAGGTAATAGTGCCGGCATTGCAACGCACTGAAGTCAACACTGCAGGGTGGGGGGCAACCACCATGGAGACCTTGATCCAGGATGTCACTCCTGCACTGCTGCATGGACTGAACCCCATCACTGATGCCATAGTTGACCTCCAACAGTGTGTACGTGAGAGGGGGCTGGTCAGCTCGATCTCACTCCAGCTACCCCTTCTGCTCACGGAGTCAGCCAGGGGCCCTCGGGCACCCATATAGAGGAGGATCAACAGGTGCATACCCCGGGTCCATCCACCCAGGTGACTCTGGGAGTGACAGGCTCATCCCAATCCCTCTTCCTATGCCCTCTGCAGCTCCAGCAGGATCCTGAAAGCAGGCCGGAGCCCAACAATTCTTGGCCCTCCAGAGGACGCCCGCCAAAGTCATCACAGGCAGGGTGTCACAGTCAACAGGCTGCCTCCATCTCCACTGTGGATGTCCGGGGAGCACCACAATGTAGTGGAAGGGTTAGGAAAGTTAGGTAAAAGTAGTTGCACAGCCTGGGAACGGATGTTGATCACTTGTACATAATGTTCACTATTGTCAATAAACTCCTAAGAATGTCTCCCTGCCTGTGGCTCCTTGTTCTGATGAGCAGTATTCTTGTCACTCAGATGTGAAACCTTTCTGCACAAGATAAAGGCAGGTGTCTCAGTCCAGGGCCTCTTCCCTGTGCTCTGTGCAGCCTTCAGACCACAGTGATGGTCCAGCCTCACAATCCCTGGAAACATTACTGATGCCTGCACCTCGGTGGTGCTGATCATTGCTGCCAGAATGTAGTGGACAGGCACCACAGAGTTCTCTCATTCTCTCTGTGTGCTCCCTGCAGCTTTATGGTGGGGCTGGCCCCCATCACACCAGCATCTGTGACCAGTGATGTTGTGCACTAGCTCCTGAAGGGCTGAGGTGCTGAAGGTGGACACAGCATCAGGTGCGTCTAAAGTTTCATGGCTGCGTCTGAGGTGGCCCTGATCACAGAGCACAAACCAGCTGCCCTCGGCCAGACAGGAGTCAGACATTCTCAGAGGCTGTGTGAAGATCTATGGAGTGTCCTCACTGCATGTTGTCATCATGCTCCTGCGATCAAGCAACTATTAGGGCCTCCATTGCATCTGCATGACAGAAGCATTATCACAGAGGGTATTGGCGCTGCCATAAGCCAGACTGGAGTCAAACGTTCACAACTGCAATGTGAGGATCTGTGGGGTCACCTCACTGCATGTCGTCATCATCCTCCACAAATCTGGCAGCTATGAGGGTCTCCCGAGTGTGCCTGCCTCCCCTGGCCAATGCCTCATCCCCGTCATCGTCTCCTATGAGGACCTCCTCACCCACATCCCGATCAGCGTTCTCTTCATCTCTTGTCCAGTGAGTGCGAGAACCTCATCCCTGTCATCGTCACCACCGAGGACCCCCTCACTCTCATCCATGTTGGCGTCCTCCTCATCGGAGGAGACCTCCAGTTCCTCCATCTCCTCCTCAGCCAACTCCTCTCCCCATTGTAGCGCCAGGTTGTAAAGGACACAGCAGATGTGGACGATGTGTGACACCCTCTGTGGACTGTACTGCAGGGCTCCTCCCAACTGGTCCAGGCACCTGAACTGCATCATCAGCATCCCGATGGTTTGCTGCACCAAGTTGCGAGTTGCAGCATGAGCCCCATTATAGCATCGCTCTGCTGCAGTCTGAGGCTGCCGCACGGGTGTCATCAGCCTCGGCCTCTGTGGGTAGCCCTTGTCCCCGAGGAGCCAACCCTGCAGCCTCTGTGGAGTCTGGAAGACATCAGCAATCTGCGAGTGACCCAGAATGTAGGCATTGTGCACACTCTCTGGAAACCGTGCGCACACCTGCAGGATGCGTTTCTGGTGGTCGCACACCAGCTGCACACTCAGTGAATGGAAGCCCTTGCAGTTGATGAAGTCCACTGAGTGGAGACCTGAGCGGCACATGAGTGCAGTCAATCGCACCCTGCACCTGTGGGAATCCCGAGATCAGGGCGAATCCAATGGCCCTTACACCCTGGCTGTCCCAGTCCGGGGCAAAATGCACAAAGTTGTGTGCCATGGAGAAGATGGCATCCATAACCTCATGGATGCATTTGTGGGTGGCAGATTGTGAAATCCCAGAGGTCACCTCTGGAGCCCTGAAAGGAGCCACTGGCATAGATCACTTTCACAGCCACTGGCAGTGGATGCCCTCCATGCCCCCTTGGCGCCAAGTCCTGCAGTAAGTGGCAGATGTGAGCCACCAGGTCCCTAGACATGTGCAGTTGTCGGCAACACTGGCTCTCAGTCATCTACAGGAATGGCAGGCGGCGTCCATAGACCCTGAATGTCGCTAGGCACTAACCATCCATGGCTCACTGTCCTGGGCACCATGTGCAGGACCCCCTGCTGCCTCTTCATGAGGTTACTGCTCCTGCCTTTGCACAGCCAGGTGCCTCAGTCACTCTCTCCTCCATCTTCTACAGTCGCTGTAGGCCATCAGGCATACAGCTGGGTCACCAGGATCCATGATCTTCCTGCAGCATGAAAGATAGACATGGTTATCATGGGTGTACTGAGCACCTTTCCTGGCCCTGTGTGACCGCCCCTTCATGCTTCCTGGAGAGAGCTGGTTACCCCTCGGATGGCCAGAGATGAGTGAGCTGCATGGCTGCCCTGTCAACCTGTGACATGAGGTACACTGGTCCAAACCAGGATGCTGAGATTGCAAGGGGCAGTGAGCACCTCCAGCAGTGACTGCTACATGGCCAGCGGTGGCGAGGAGATTGTACAACGTGTGCAGTCTAACTGCTCTGCAATCTAATAAAGTGGTGGAGGACTCGCAGTCTGTGCCGGGGCAGGCGGGGGCGGGGATAAGGTCTGGAGCGCTTGGTTGCCCTTTGGTGCCTCTGCGATGCTTGCATGGACGGGCAGGCTGGGAACTGACCCCAATCACATCGCTGTTGCCGTGCCTGATCTGTCTCAGTTGCAGAGGCATGGGCAGTTTATACAGGTGTCCCTAATGCCCACGCTTACCCTGCCCCCCACTCGATTGCCTGAGCGCAGGATGCAGCACCAGGGTGGCACTTGCACCCCCCCCTCTCCACCCCCCCCCCCACCTCTCCCCCACCGACAACAGTCACCTCCTGAGGCTGGCCAACACTTGCCCCCAGACAACGCCCCCCCCCCCCCTCCTCAGCAATTGCCTCTGAGGCTGGCCAGCACTTGCCCCCATACATCTCCACCGCCCCCCCGCCCCCCCGCCTCCTCAGCAATTGTCTCTGAGGCTGGCCAGCAGCTGCCCCCAGAAACACCCCATCCCTCAGCAGTCACCTGCGGGGCCAGGCATCAGTTGCCCCCCGCCTTACAGTGCCCCAAGGCCTGTAAACAACAGGTGAGCTGTGGAGAATGCTGCTGCTTACTCACCTCAGCTCCCCCAAAATGAAGGCTGCCAAGTGCACGTTGCCTGCGTGCTATTGTGAAACACATTGGCTTGCTTTCCCGCTGACGTGGACAGACGATATGGTGGTGTTCCAAGAGCCTGGCAGGATGGCCTTTTAGTTATATGCTGATATATTACAATTAGCTCCCCGCTGATTAATGGTGGGAGGTGCTGCCTGCTGTTGATGGGCCGAGCGGACGATCGCGACCTGTCTTCACGCCATTGTGAAGCAGGTCACACCATTTTTTCTGCTCATACCTCCTATCACGCCAGACGCCAGTGGGCTCGGAAAATTCTGCCCATAGACACAGACGCCACTAAACTCTATTTTTCAAAAACTAATTTCCAATAACATTATAGACATTAATCCCTTCAACACAAGGTTTAGTGGACCTTACAGGATTGAAAAGAAACTGAGTGAAGTAAATTATTTAATGAATACTCCAGATAGAAGAAAGAAGCATTGAATGTGTCATGTAAATATGCTTAAAAAGCACTTTGAAAGGGAAGAAGACCAAAAGGAGGTATGAGTGGTAGTAGATAAGGAGAACGAGGTAGAAATGAAGGATTCTGAAATTGATTTTCTTCTAATCAAATTGGATAATGAAGGGGTACTTTCAAATTTAAATGTAATATTGAGTTTCCTTCCAGACAAGTGTCAAAGTGATTTGGAGAAGCTATTGCAGTCACACAAAGCTATTTGTGGGAATAAACTAGGGAGGACGAATTTAGCTACACATGTGAGTGTGGAAGATTCATCTTCAATAAGGCAACATCCTTATAGATTAAATCCGGCAAAGTTATCACAAGTACAGAAAGAAATTGAATTCATGCTTCAAAATGACATCATTGAGTCTAGTCGCAGTAATGAGCTCACCTATTGTGATGGTATCGAAACCGGCTGGAACACAAAGACTCTGTGTGGACTATCGAAAGGTGAATGCAGTGACAAAAGCAGATTCATATCCTATAACACGGTTGGAAGATTGAGAAAGTGAGACAATCAAAGTTTATCACAAAGAATGACTAGCCAAGAGGATATTGGCAAGGACCATTATCAGGGAGAGCATAGGGGATATCGGCTTTTGTGACTACAGATGGACTATATCAGTTTAAAGTCGTGCCATTTGATATGAAAAATACATCAGCAATATTTCAAAGACTAGCAAACAAAGTAATTGCCAGACTGAGCAACTGTGCTGTTTATCTTGATGACTTGATAGTTTGCAGTCAAATGTGGGAGGAGTATTTACAGCATCTGGAAGAATTATTTAGTCAACTACAAGAAGCTAATTTGGTGATGAACTTGGCTAAAAGTTAAAATGCAAAAACACAAGTTAAGTATCTAGGCCATACCATTGGACATGGCAAGGTGGCACCGAGAGATGTGAAAGTCAAAGTTATTGTGGATTTCCCCGTGCCTATAACAAAATGACAAGCTTTGAGATTTCTGGGCATGAGTGGGTTTTACCAGAATTTTGTACCAAATTTTAGCAGTGTGGTTGCTCCATTGGCTGAACTATTAAAAGACGGTTCAATGGACACAAGAGTGTCAGGAGGTATTTGACAGTTTAAAAACTATATTGACTACGACAACAGTTTTGGCAGAACCCACTTAGGCCAAGGAATTTAAGTTGGCCATTGTTGCGAGTAATGTAGGCATTGGGTCTGTACTGTTGCAAAAAGATGAAACTGGAGTTGAGAAACCGGGAGGGTATTTTTCACAGAAGTTGACAGTACAACAGAGAAAATATTTAATGATTGAAAAGGAGACTCTGGGTCTGGTGTTAGCATTGCTGCATTTTGAGGTTTATGTTGCAAACAATTTGTCAGAAACACATGTTTATACGGACCACAATCCTTTAAAATTTCTGGATAAATTTTGAGACCAAAGTGCAAGGCTGTTCAAATGTAGTTTATTACTGCAACCATTCAATCTACAGATTATACATGTGGCTGGATAAGAAAACCTAATTGCAGATGCATTGTCGAGAGTTTAAAGCTCAAAGAGAAATTGGACATTTAAATCCTGGATACTGGAGTGAAATCACCTTTGTTGATACCAAGGATTTGTGCATGTTAATGCATGCATATGGTAAGGTAGGTATATAGATAAATATAGTAGGTAGTGTAAGATGGGTTAAGAAAATGAAATTGTCTTTTAAAATTATGACGGTTCATTTTCTCCTAAGGAGGTAGGTCTCATGAAAGCCTAAGAATTTTCATAATACTTTTCTTGTTTAATGCAAAGTGGGTCCACGGGGGTAAGTATAGTTAGGGCTGTCGGTTGTGATTTAATTACATTTGGCATCAAGTAGGCTGCAAGCTTTAACTCATCAAAAGAAGGCAGGTGCTTGATATGCTAATGAGTAAACTTGGATGCTGGCTTAGCATGTAACATGTGAAGGGAATTTGCATTTTTAGATGGAGGGAGATTTGGATTTCAAAGGGATTTTAGTCTGTTTATAGTTAGCCAGATAAGCAAGGTTAAGGAATATGTTTATTTTTCCCAAAGATTACTGACAATAAACAACACGGAAGTTTTCATATTGTGAGGAAGATACAATTTCAAAGACAGATGAAACAATAGAATTTACATATTAAAAGAGAAATAAAAATAAAGGAAAATAAGGCTGTATGTCAAGAGAAAGCATTGTGAGATCTAACAGGTGTGTGAAATAGCTTTAATGAAGCTTCCAGCATTTGTGCATAAGTCCGCTGTCTATCAAAACTGAGCTGGAGAAGAGCCATTTGGAATTCCCCTGTCCAGGGTATTGTGTTAAATTACTGGATCTGTTTTGAAAATCCAAAATCTATTTGGATTGTTGCCTTAAAGGGGGTGTAACTGGGAGTCAGGTTAATTAGGAATTTTAGGAGTTATTATAGTAAAAATTGTAGTCTTATGTATGTGCTTGACATATATTTTATTTTGTTAATAAATATTTTAATTTCTTTAATCTCTAAAAGTCTTGGTGGACTTATTACTTCTGAATTCGGTGCATGTATCTCAAAATAAATACAAATTGTAGAACCATTGTGATTGCGGGATCGAGTTTCCCTTGTGGATTTGGCCTGGCACACATCATCTTCCACGTCATAACACCTTACTATATTCCATTTGCCAGGTCTTTTCCTACTCACTTAACCCATCTATATCCCTTTGTAGCCTCCGTGTTTCCTCTTCGCATCTTACTATCCTACCTATCTTTTTGTCATCAGCAAATTTAGCTACCATACCTTCAGTCTCTTCATCCTAGTCATTTATATAAATTGTAAAAAGTTAAGGCCCCCTCACTGATCCCTGTGGCATACCACTTGTTACTTCTTGCCAACCAGAAAAAGGACCCATTTATGCCCACCCTCTGTTTTCTGTTAGCTAGTCAATTTTCTCTTCATGCAATATGTTACCTCCTATACCATGAGCTTTTATTTTTCACAATAACCTTTGATGTTACACCTTATCAAATGCTTTCTGGAAATCTAAATACAGTACATCCGTCGGTTCCCCTTCATCCACAGCATATGTTACCTCTTCAAAGAGCTCCAATAAATTGATTAAACATGATTTCCCTTGAACAAAACCATGTTGACTCTGCCTGATTACGTTGAACTTTTCCAAGTGCCCTGCTGTTACGTTCACTATTTTCCAATCTAATGGAACCTTTGCTGAATCTAGGGAATTTTGTAAAAATTAAAACCAATGCATCCACTATCTCTCTAGCCACTTCATTTAATACCCTAGAATGAAGCGCACCAGGACCTGGGGACTTGTCAGTCTGTAGCCCCAACAATTTACTCAGTACCATTTCCCTAGTGATTGCAGTATTCCCGAGTTCCTCCCTCCCTTCCATTTCCTGATTTACAACTCTTTCTGGGATGTTACTTGTATCCTCTATGATGAAGAACGATGCAAAATACCAGTTCAATTCATCTGCCATCTCCTTATTCTCCATTATTAATCCCCCAGGCTCAATTTCTACAGCATCAATGCTCACTTCCTTAACTCTTTTTTAGTAACTATAAAAACTCTTCCTGTCTGTCTTTATATTTCTAGCTAGCTTTCTCTCATACTCTACATTTTCCTTCCTTATCAACCTGTAGGTCAATCTTCGTTGTTTTTTATGTTCTGTCTGATCTTCTGACCCATCTTTGTGCAATTATGTGCTTTTTCTTTAAGTTTGATACTGTCTTTAACCTTTTTAGTTAACCAGGGATGGTTACTTGGGATCCTTGGAATCTTTCTTTCTCGATGGAAAGTTTTGCCCATGAATATGAGGGCATGGCCACCAGTGGTGTGGCATTTAAAATCAGGGGGCTGAAGAGGCCGGCATTAGAGGAGTGCAGATATCACAGATATCTCCAGCAATAATAAGACTACACTATCGCCTCCCCTGAAGAAGCTACACATGTTAAATCCACGGGGCCATGTTCTTTGCAGAAAAAGAACATGTACACACATTGCACCTGTTTCAACTAAACAAAATAGGCAGCAGCCATTTTCTGCTTCATTCCTCAGGGCAATACCTTGACCAATTGGAGTCAACCTGCCTGGTTTCAATTTAAACAAAGCTTGGCAGTTAACTGTCAGTCATCAGTTAACTAGTGCATTCTCCATGGCAATGCCTGTACCAAACTACTTACCAAGCAATCAATGTACTCTTCTCATGAAGTATAAATTATTGTTCCCTTTACACTTGACATGCTTGCGAATTGTCCTGATGCGTGCAAGACAAAAAGCTTCGACAATATGTCTTTTTCCAGCAATACTCAAGTTCTGTACTACAAAACGACTATTTAAACACTCTTCAATTGAAAACTGAAATAACAGACCCTCAAAAATGAATGGATTTCACCTTTTAACGGGCAGTAAAATGTTAAAGTCCAGAAGTGGACTATCAGACTAATTAACTTAAGTATCTGTTAACAGGTGTAGACAAGTATAGAGGGAGGTCTGTGCGATGTCCTTGAACTTCTATGAAAGGGATCAATCAGGGCCACGTGTAACCAGTGAGTGAGGGCAGCAGCAAATCACCATAAGAGAGAACGGGACAATGAGTAGAAGGTAGTTTGTATCTGCCTATCTAAATATGCACGCACAGCAGGAATGGTGGAGATGTTGCTGACGGCAGACCTGTAATTAGCCTTATCACTGCCAGATACATCAGAACCAGGAGGGTTTCCAGCAGGATCACCCAGCAGGATGCTGAGCTGGAGCCCCACATTGGAGTGGAGACGCTGGGAGGGAGCCATCTGTTCCACTGCCCCCCACTCCTGCCCCAGCAGCACCGACTGACAGGTTGCCAAGGAGCAGGGAGAAAGCTGGATCGATGATACCTGGTGTCAGCGGCGCCGGCTCATCCCTTCCTGGGCAGCAGCCAAGAGTGAGCCCCACTTTGCTCCCATGTTCAGAAGTTGCTGCCTCACTGCTGCTGAGCTGCAGCTGATGATCCTGGGGAGGAGAGGCAGGCAGGAGTATGTTTCTGGAACCGTCCGGCCCCAGCTCAGCAAATGACACTTAATCACCAGGCAACCAAACTAAATACTGCAAAAATCCCCTGTCCGCAATGATCTGCTAAATTCTTCATCTTTTTCTCAAATTTCTCACTTTGAAATAATCCTAATTTCACTCTGAAACCCATCGATGATGTCAGATATGCCAAGATCTCCCGGAATGTGACCAGACAGAGTTGGCAGCTCTATAGTATGGTCATAGGGAGAGGTGATAAAGGTTTAAAGCTAAAAGTTGCAAAACATGAACCCAGTGCCTGTTGCCATTTTCACAGCCATAGGTTGTGTGACATAGCCGAGTTCTGTCTCAGAGAGAAGAGACAGTTCATTAAATCAGGCTCCCACAGTGCAATTCTGTTAATGGTTGCTGACAGACTTCCCCTGGACCTCTTGAATGTTGTTCGAGCTGCACTTATCCAGGCAAGGGCAGAATATTCCATTACATTCCTGACTTGACTTGTGCACCGTAGATGCTGGAATGGCTCTGAAAAGTCAGGAAGTGAATTACTCATCACTCACTGCCCTTGACCTGCTCTTGTAGCCAGGGTATTTATATAGCTGCTCCAGTTAAGTTTCTGGTCAAAGGTAACCCAGGATGTTGATAGTGGGGGATTCAGCAATTGCAATTCCATTGAATGTTAAGGGGAGGTGGTTAGATTCTATCTTGCTGGAGATGGTTATTGCCTGGCACTTGTGTGGTATGAATGTTACTTGCCCCTTACCAGTCCAAGTTTGAATGTTGTCCAGGTCTTGCTGCAAATGGACATGGACTGCTTCAGTATCTGAAGAAACATGATGGTGCTGAACATTGTGCAATCATCAGTGAACATTCCCCACTTCTGACTTCATTGTCGAAGATGGTTGGGCCTAGGACTCTTCCCTGAGGAACTCCTACAGCAATGAGACAATTGGCCTCCAACAACTACAACCATCTTCCATTGTACTAGGTACAATTCCGACCAGCGGACAATTTCCCCCCTGATTCCCATTGACTCCAGTTTTTCTAGGTCTCCTTGATGCCACACCCAGTCAAATGCTGCCTTGATGTCAAGGGCAGTCACTCTCACCCCATCTAGGGAGTTCAGCTCTTTTGTTCAGGTTTGGACTGAGACTATAATGAGGACGGGAGCCAAGTGGCCCTGCAGAGCCCAGACTGAATCAGTGAGCACAACTTAAAAGCATTGTCGACAACACCTTTCACCACTTTGTTAAGGACTGATGGTAGTATGATGGAGCGGTAATTGGCCGGGTTGGATTTGTTCTGCTTTTTGTGTACAGGACATACCTGGGCAATTTTCCACAAAGCCGGGTAGATGCCAGTGTTGTAGCTGTACTGGAACAGCTTGGCTAGAAATGTGGCATGTTCTGGAGCACAAGTCTTAAATACTATTGCTGGAATCAGGGCCCATAGCCTTTGCCGTATCTAGTGCCTTCAGCCATTTCTTGATATCATGTAGAGTGAATCGAATTGGCTGCAAATCTGTGATGCTGGGACCTCTGGAGGAGGCTGAGATGGATCATCCACTCGGCACTTCTGGCTGAAGATAGCTGCAAATGATTTTGCACTAATGTTCTTGACTCCCCCACTCATTGAGGGTGGGGATGTTTTTGGATTCTCCTCGGTCAGTTAGTTGTTTATTAGTGCACCACCATTCAGGGCTGGATGTGGAAGGACTGCAATGCTAATCTAAACTGTGATTGCGGGATTGCTTATCTCTGACTGTCGCATGATGCTTTTCTGTTTAGCATGTATTTAGCCCCATGTGCAGCTTTGCCAGATTGGCATCTCAATGTACGTATGCCTGGAGCTGCCCAGTTATGTCCTTCACTAACTGGCTGTCAGGTTATAATAGTTCCAGGCCTGTCAGTTTGTCAGCTGTGAGGAAGCTACTCGAATCTGTCATTAGAAATAAAGTAACTGAACTGTTCAGAAGTATGAGTGGATCAGAGGAGTGAGCATGCTTAAGAAATGGCGTTACCAGATAGCGTTAATGGATTCTGCTAAAGAAGAAATGCTTTTTATCACACCTCGGGTGGAAGATTCTGTACCTCAGAAGTGGGCGGGAGTCCATTCTGGAAATCAGTGGATCGTCAACTCTCACTCCTTTCTTTGAAAGACGGCACATAATACGTGTAGCGGCCTATTAATGGCTGCCTGGCAACAGCTTCAGGATATTGTAGGCAGCGTGCCCAATCAGAAACTAAAGGAGACAGAGGGGGCAGGGCGTGACCTGGAAGGAGTCCCCATGGAAGGGCACTGTGGCAGCTGAAGTAGAAAAGTGTTTGGGCACCTGAGTAATTTGTGGTGAAGATTTTGATTTTCTGTAACCTGTTGAAGAGGGTAATTCAGATCTTGTTTTTTAAAGTGCACAACAAATCACCCAGCTTGGAAGCATTCAGGACCTTTGCCAGGGCAAAAGAACATAGCGATTTATCTGCCCCATTCCCCTGATGACTAATGGAAGATACGTTGAAAATCAGGTCTTTTACTTCCTTTGTCTCTCCACAGATGGCTGAGAGAACGGTGCCAGGTGCTCGGAGGGCCCCAGACCAAGGATAGCCCCAATGTTTGACAATGACTCCAGGTGGGAGTGATAGGCGGGAGGTCCTCATTCCAGCTGATGGGGAGCGGAGGTCTCCCAGGCTGACCAGAGCAGCCTGGACAGAGGTCAGAGCAGAGGTCAGCAGCTTTGGGGTCATCCAGCAAACCTGGCTACAGTGCCGCAAGAGGCTCAATGACCTTCTGAGAACTGCAAGGTGTGAGCATCTCACCATTCTGGAGATGGACATATATGGAAGTTTGTGATGTGTGTCCATTTTGGGATTGTCTTCTGTGTTTTACAAGTGTGCAAGGCGGTAAGAGGTACACATGCCACTCTGCATGGTAATGGGGGTTAAGAAGGAGGATAGGGAACTACCACACATATTAGCTGGCAAAGAGCATAGAATGAAGTGTGCTGCCGACAAAATACACATTGGCCACACTCTTGAAGAGCAGCATCATCATTACAATCTCCCACTTTAAATGCAGGAAAAGAGGGCAGATAATGGCCGAGAGAAGATCAGGACTGGAGGAGGTGCTCCCAACTTCACCGTCCTAGCAGTCATTGAGGGGGAGGTCCTGGAGTTGGCTGCCAGTGAATGGAGCCAGGCCATGAGTCATGGCAGAGGGCCCTGGGAGATTCCAAGGGCACTTTTACATAATTCCATCAAACACCACTGAAAGAGCTGGTGAGGGGAGAGTGCTTGAAGCTGGGGAAAATAGCAGGAAGGTAGCATTGTGGGGTAGGTTGTGATTTTGGGAGGAAGGTGTGCCTCTGTGCTGAATGATATATGGTTCTAACACTGAATCACATCTCCCAATGGCTCAAGTGTTTGCAATGATGAACAGTGTCTCACCATACTCACCTGAAAGGTTGAAGATGTCCCTAACTTTCCTTTCAGTTTTCCACCCAGATGCAACTTCGGCAGCTGCAGGCGGTAGCCCCAAGGAGCCCACATTACATCTGAGGAGCACCCTTACTCTGCACCTAGCACCAGCACAGATACTAGCACCTCCATGGGTACGCGCGATTTGGCTATAATGGACAGACACACTGCTGAGAGCACATCACAGCTGGAGGAGCAGCTGTCAGAGATTGAGATGGAGCAGGCCTCTGGCACTAGAAGGCGACCTAGATGGTAAGCCCCAGGCTAATGTCAAGCCTCTGGAGTCATCCATCAGATGCAGATACTGGACGTCCAGCAAGAGGTGTGTGGAGATGCGGAAGAGATACCAGAGGAGCTGGACGTTCTGGAACGAATTTTGGAGGGGTCCATCTAGGCCATGAGCTCTGCGATCACCCACTCTACAGAACGCACAGCTTCCTCCATTGAGAGACTGCCAAGGAGGGCCAAACCCAGCAGCTCACAGATGTGATATGGGTGTGCATGATGACCTAATTTGATCACCTTGTCCCTCACCTCCAGGCTTCAGAGCCAGAGCCAGAGGAAGACAGGGAGCATGGAATCATATCCAGTACCTAGTCACTGTCAGGAAAGCAGGAAGGATCAAATGGACCTCATGTCAGTGGAAGAACAGTTGGTGACGCCAACCGAGGGCACCTCTTGGGGCATTTCTGATGGCCACGGCCTTTCCTCCACCCCTCTGCCTTTGGTACAAGTGCTCCCAAATGTCACGGTGACTGCTGAGCCACCAACACCTACCGCTGTGCAGGAGACTCCCACCATACCGTGGCCCTCACAGCCTCAGGCGATCAGAAGGCAGCTGCCAAAGTCATCTAGTCAAGGCGGCTTAAGGGTCAGTAGCCTGTCTACATGACGGCTAGCAGTGAAGTGGGGGGTGGGGGGGGGGGGGGGGTTGTGGGGGGGGGGGGGGGTTGGGCGGGGGGGGGGGTGGTGGTGGGGGTGCGGGTTGGTGGGGGCGGAGCGGTGGAGGTGCACACTGCAACACCCAGAAAAGATTTTAAAAATCCTACATTATTCATACTTGGGTGCACTGTGGGCGTACCTATGCCACATGGACAGCAGCGGTTTGAGTAGGCAGTTCACCACCACCTTCTCAAGGGCAACTAGGGGTGGGCAGTAAATGCTGGCCCAGCCAGCAAAGCCCACAACCCATGAATGAATAAAAAAAGATTTGATTCCTTTCTCATTTATGAGATTTGAACATTGATATGAGCTTTGTGTACATAAATGATTGTTATTTTTCAATTATTATCTGGCTGCATTCATTCTTTATCCCTGTGTGAATGTATGGATATGGATTCACTTGATACTCTTATGTGATCCTGTGATTATGTGAGTTCTCTCATGTCGTCAAGCTGTGAGGAGAAGGTGCTAATGACCATGAAGGTAATATTGACTTGAAGAAACTCAGCTTCTTGAATCTTCTGGTGATCAAAGCTTCCCACGTCTCTCAGGGGTATCCAGACCCTCCCTGGGACCAGTGTGGACAGTTGCCTGCTGTGGCTCACCGCTCACCCTCCTCCTCCGACTCCTCATCGGAGGACCCGTCTCCCTCCCTCCCTTTCTCCTCAGATAGGGCTTTCCCTCTCTGGAGGGCAAGATTGTGCATTTTGGAGCGACCCATCTGATCTACCTAGGCATCAGTATCTCACCTTGAGCAATCTGCTGAATGATGGACCTGCTCATTGTATGGCTTTTGTTGTAACAAAGCTCAGGTTCAGCCCTTGGACTTTGAACTGGAATCATCAGCCATTTTTTCACGGGGTATTCTTTGTCTCTGAGCAGCCAAACACCCGAAGCGTCCAGGCCTGTAAACATCTTAGGCGCCTGGGGGAGTCTAAGGATGTACAAGTTGTGGCTGCTTCCCAGGTACCCTGCAACAAACCTGCATGATTTTTTGATTGTGGTCGCACACAATCTATACATTCATGGAGTGGAATCCTTTGTGGTTGATGACAGCTCCTGCCTGGCCTGCTGGTACTTTGATGGCTACATTGGTACAGTCAGTTACCCTTTGTACCCTTGGGAAACCAGCCATGAATGCAAAGTTTCTGGTTCTTTCCAATTGACTGTTGACTTTTGTAAAGGAAATATATTGATGTGCAACACCTAAACATGGGATCAATGAAGAGCTTTATGCAGTGATGTGCTGCAGGCTGAGTGATTCCACTGAGGTCTCCACAGGTGGCCTGAAGTGACCCAGATGTGAGGAAGTTCAATGCGACTGTCACCTTTAATGCCACAGGCAGCCGATGGCCACCTACACAATTGGAGGTGATGTCATTGGAGGCCCCCAGCAAGTCACTAAGGAATGAGACAGTCTCCCGTGAAAGGCAAAGTCTCTGGAGGCCCTGTGGCTCTGTCATCAGCAGTTAGGACATTCAGACCCTGTAATCATGGTCGCACATGTCTACATGCCTGCTGCTGCTCCCTTCAGCAGTTTGTCCGCATTCCTGTAACTCATGTCACTCCTGCCACTGGCCAGCTGGCCTCCTCCTCCTTCCCCTCCTCCTCTCCTCCTCACTGGAGGAAGTGCCTCCCACAGACTACACAATGCCCATAGGGGAGACCGTTGCACGCAACAGATGGTGCAGAGTTCAATGATGACCGCAGCACCAATCTTTCTGACCCTCTCCTGAGGAATAGCTCTGAACTAGATCAGAGGCGTATGCACAGCAACATTTTTCCAAATAGTTCTCGGCAGCCTCTGCTGTTAAAGTCAGGCATAGACCAAGCTCAAGCCTTGATAGCCAACCTTTCATCAGTGTCAGAAAAAGAAAATGTGATTCCCGCTGACTGTGTTTCCCACACACCCACCTTTTAACATCATAGACAATTTTTGATGGCAATCAGCTGAGCTTTTAAGAACTGTAGTTGGGGTGTAAGTGCTAATTTCAATATGAGTGTGAGGGAGTGGGGGAGGTGTGGCTGCCGATCTCGGACAGGTGTAATTGTGTCCAGTTTACAACCCGCCATCATCATACCTGATTTAACGACACTGCGGGACTACGACAATCCCGCTTTGGCCGCGTAATATTCCATCCCTGAACCCTGTACCAGTGCTAAGTGATGCCAGTTGTGTTACACAGGGGTCCTGCCACCATTCTGTGACTAACTGATCAGATTTTCAGGCACCTCATTATCCAGATAATACTGAAATTTACAGGAACGACTGAATTCCCATCAAGTATTAGAAGTGGTGCCATTTGGCTCAAGAACGGCAGGTTTGATGGCCAGCTCAGGGAAATGTCATTAGTTACATAAGAAACGTAAGAAATCGGAGCAGGAGTAGACCACACAGCCCATCGAGCCTGCTTCACCATTCAATTTGATCATGGCTGATCTTGGGCTTCAACTCCATTTTCCCACCTGCTCCCCATATCCCTTAATTTCCTGAGAGACCTAAAATCTGTCTATCCCAGCCTTAAATGTATTCAACGATGGTCCCTTATCCTGAGATTGTGCCCCCTGTTTCCCATTCTCCAGCCAGGAAAACAATCTCTCAGCGCCTCCCCTGCCAATTCCCTTTGGAAGCACATGTGTGTTTCAATGAAATAACCTCTAATTCTTATAAATTCCAGAGAGTATAGATCTAATTTATTCAGCCAACATGCCATTTGCCTCCCTAATTGCTTGCTGTACCTACACGCTAACTTTCTGTGTTTCTTGTATGTACATCCAAGTCCCAATGAACATCAACACTTAGAAATGTCATTCCTTTTTTAAAATGGTCTGTTTTTTCCATTCTTACCACCAAACTGCACGACCCCACACTTACCCACATTTTACTCCATCACTCAACCTGCCTATATCTCATTGAAGCCTCTTTGTATCCTCCTCATAGCTTACCTAGCTTTGATTTATTAGCAAATTTAGATGCATTACTCTCTGTACCTTTTCCTATGACATTAATATCGATTGTAAATAACTGAGGCCCCAGCACTGATCCTTGCAGCACTCCACAATTCACTGTCTGCCAGCTTGAAAATTCCCCATTTATCCCTATTGTTTGATCTCTGTCTGATAACCAATCCTTTATCCAGGATTCACCCCACCAACTCCATGAGCCCTTATCTCGCCTATTAATCTTGTGTTCTCATGTTAATGATCTCTTCCCTAGTTCCTCTGCCTGATATAAATCCACTGACTTCCTTTCCAATTATTTTCTTGTTTCTAAGGATTACTTTCAGTAGGATTTTAAGTATATGACTCATTAGTCTAAGTTTTCAGTAGTCATTGTAGTTACTGCTCCTGGTTTCAATGGCAGCCTAATGAAAATAGAATTGTTCACGCCATTAGGTATAACCCATGTACTGTAAATACTGTTGCAATGTTTGGTGATAGCCTGAATCATCTCTGAAGAGACAATGTCAATATCAGCTGCTTTACCTGCTTTGAGGTCTCTTATGGCTTTTCCCACTTTTTCTATCATCATTTCACATCCATTGAAATTGTCAATTTCAGGTGGTTCTACTCTGTTTTCATGGGACATTTCACTTACATTTCCTTCCCATCTTCTTGTAATTTCACTTTCATCAAATAAGATATTCCCATTTTTTTCTCTAATATATTCGCTGTCTCTGTTTAGTTTTTCAACCTGTCACCTCTTTTATTTTATTAGACATCGCTTACATGAGAGTCAGTTTGCTCAGTTGGCTGGATGGCTAGAATGTGGTGGCAGAACGATGCCAATCCCTGTGCCAGCTGTGGCAGTTCATGGAGACCTCCCTCCTTGCTTTGCCCCATGCTTGATGTGGAGTGGTTCCGCCCAAACTGTACAACCACTTGACTCTCTCTAAGGGAAAGAGAGATGTCTACAATCCCTTGTGGATCATGGCTTATTACATCCAGGCAAGGTTGCCAACTGTGATTAAATGTGTATTTCATCACATGACTTGTCCCCATGTTTCCAGCCATTCATCGGCCAACACATCCATCCTTGAGACGTAAGCCTTCCTACACCAATTGGAAAACAAAAAGACTCATGACCCAATTAGATGATGCCTTACTGTCAGGCAAACAGCATTTTATCCCCCTATTTTCAATATTTTTATATCTAGTTGTAGTGACTCAATAGAGTGGACAGGAAACAGCTAAACTTTATTACAGAGAGCTTTTCAGGTGCTACATGCTCAATCAGGACTGTCATCAGGAAGCCTCACCCTCCAGATTGTCTGCGCTTGGGTCTCACTGGTTGAAGCCTCCACTGAACATCACCTGATCCCTGATAGACTGCAGGAGGGGCTATACCCTCAGTTATTACATTTCCTCCCTCTTTCATTTTTTACCATTTCTATTTACAGGGAAACATTTGAATATCCAACAACATATACATATATACAACTTCAGGTGATTAAAGATCAAGTCTCTGAGCTGCTCTCCTTGTATGGCTAGAGCAGTGTAGCTCTACCACTTGAGGTTCCTCAACAGGATCTGGAACTGCAGCATGAGATACATCATCAGGAAGTGGAAGTTTAGGGTTTGGCAACTTGACAGAGACATTGGGGATTTCTATTCTAGGTCGATCAGGAATTGACGGTTCAACATTAATCACAGGCAGAATAGTTGGTTGTTGGAATGTCTCTCTAGCACAAATATGATCTACATGCTTACAGACATTTCTGTCTTCCACTTGTACTTGGAAAGATAATGGACCAGTCTCTGAGACAATGGTTCCAGGAGCCCAACAAGGTCCACTTCAGAAATTTTGCACAAATACTGTTTCACCTACATTGAATGTGGGAGCTTTGCTGTGTGTGTCATGGTTACATTTTTGTTTACTCTGATTCCGCTCCACTTTCCCCTCTAAATTTGGAAACAGCAGGCTTAGTCATGTATGTAGGCTGCGTTTCATCAATAATTCAGGGGGTGTTGAACCCATGGTTGAATGTGGGTGTTGTACAACAACTGAGAGGAAAGCGGGAAAGTCGAGATTCTAGAGAACCTTCTGATAAACTTTTCAGATCAGCCTTGAGAGTTTATACAGCTCTCTCAGCTGAACCATTCGATGAGGGATGCCAAGGGGCTGTCTTTATATGGTGGACCCCATTCAGATCCACAAATTTCTGAAACTCTGTGCTGGTAGAGGCTGTACCGTTATCAGAAATGACAATCTCAGATATGTTGAAACAGTGACACAGCTTCTCGATAGCTGCGCTCAATGTTGGCGTTTCGACTTTGTGCACATCCATCTATTTAGAATGCACACCTACAATCAACAAAAACATGGTAGCTGAGAATGGTCCTACATAATCGATATGTAGTCTAAACCAGAGCCGACCAGGCCACTCCCATGGATGCAGTGGAGCTGAAACAGGCAACCTCTGCTGTTGTTGACAGTGGAGACAGTTCTTGACCATGCTGTCAATGTCACTGCCAATGCCTGGCCATCAGACAAATCTTCATGCAAGTATTTTCTTTTTTGATATGCCTGGGTGTACACTGTGAAGCTCTGTCAAGAGTGGTTCTCTACCTTGTGATGGGAAGACAACTCTTGATCCCCACAATAGAATTCCATCCTAACAGCTTAACTCTATGGGCAGAATTTTCCGTTTGCCGGTTGGGCAGGCCCGACCGACTCGGTAACGAGTGGGCAGCCGATTGCCACTGGCGAAACGGGCCGTGCCGCCATTTTCCGTGGGCGGGTCAATTAAGGCTTTGCGACTTCCGTGGAGAACGGGAAAATAGTCGCGGGGGCGGGCGGCCTTGGACTGCCGGTTCCAATGGGGAGCCAGCAGCCTGTACAAAGAGCAGCCAGGCAGCCTGTATGAGGCAGTGCACCATCGCCACTCAGAGAGGTAGAAACGCTCCAAGGAGGGCAGAGGAGGAGGAGGAGGAGGTGGAGGAGGAGGGGGGCCACTGTGCACCCAGATTCTCGGACGCATGCCTTGCTGTCCTCCTGGAAGAGGTGGGCCAGCGACGTGATGTTCTGTATCCTGAGGATGGGAGGAGGAGGGCCCCCTATGTTACCAGCCAGGCGTGGGAGGGGGTGGGCGAGGATGTAAGTGCCCATGATGATGTCAGATGCACTGGCACACAGTGCCAAAAACGCTTCAATGATTTGCTGCGCTCCGGACAGGTGAGTACCATGTCTGTCTGGGCTATTTGAGGCAGAAGGCAGCCTTAGCCTTTGCCTCCCACCCCCCACCATGTCTTGCTGTCGTTACTGCATAGGGCATCTGTTGCACGCTGGATGGGCAAATGGGTACTGACCATGCTTACATCAGCCTTAGTGGTTGAGGAGAAGAAGGGTTTTCCCCGCAGCATATGTTGGTTTCCGTGGCATTTGAATAGTTTGGGGGCAACCTGCAGGGGAGGCTGCGAGACACATACTCAGAACTCCAACACATGTCATATTGATGGTGATGAGATGGTCTAAGGGGTGCCTCAAGGTCTTTTGGGCAAGTCCCATCTGCTGGCATCAGCGCCACACCTATTTGCTCCTCCTTTCCATGGGCGCTAGGACCCGTGTCCTATTCAAAGTGATGGACGCCGAATGTGTCTAAGGTGGCCATTGGAGGAGGGGTTTGGGACCAGCTGTACTATCTTCTGGGGACTCATCACCAGTAGTGTGGACAGGAGCCGCTGGAGGCCTCAGATGGGCCACTGTGGTTGTGGTGCAGTGTGCATGTGCAGAGTACATGAGCGACCTGCCCCAATAAATCCTCGTGTGTTTTACAGGCAAAAAGTAACCACAATGCCCAGGAGCGTCTGAGGACTGGTGGTGGGTGCGCCCTCCTCCCGTGCCTCATCCCATTCGAGGAGCAGGCCATGGAGCTGGGGAGGAGGCAGGAGGCCAGGGCGGCGAGGCTGGGGTTCAGCGGGCAGGTATTTGAGGTCCACAGTCCCGTCCACTCTGTGTGCCCACCATCCAAACCACTGATGGTTGCTGCAATCGTTAATGCTGCAACACTGCTCATTCTGAGGCATTCTGACATCTGGGGCATACAGGAGGGACCCTTCTCCCCCTTGGGGAATAGCCTGTCCACCACCTTCCAAAGTCATCTTATCCCATTTGTGGCCACTATCACCATGGTCTCACAAGCCATTGGATCGCTGCTGCACACCCAAAGACTTATTCCATCTGAGGGGGTTTGGGACGTCCTGCACCCTCTCAGCCAGTGAGCCCCACATTACTCTGTCCACAAGGCCCTCAGCACCTCAGCTGTGATCCTCATGGCTCAACTTAGATAAATGCCACCACGTTACTCATCCCTGCGCCAAGGGGAAATGTTGCCTTCTGTCCATCCGGTCTATGCCCCTTCCTACAGAATGAAGGCCAATAACGTGACCTCTCAATCTCCTGTGATCGGCAGAAAATGACACAACTGTTAGAAATGTTTCCTCAGCCGCACAACTATCCAGACAACAATACATCCACATCAGGTACCTCTGCACTCTCCCCACCCCTCTGGTTCTTTACAAGCTGTGTGCCATTCATGAGGCCATCTAACCAGTCTGTTTGCATGTGCGTTTAATGCTTGGGGCCCGTCTTGACTGATTTCGACCTCACCAATGTTCTTCTTTTAAGGGTCTTTAAGGGTGAGCGGCTTATGAGGGTGGAGGGGAAAGGGGTGAAAGGTTGAAGTGAACGCACGCTAACTATGCACTGTCCTTGTTGTTAATTTAAGCATCACCACCAGAGCAACCCGCACGTCCTCAACGCAGCCCCCTCGCCCACACCTGAGGGGCAACATGTGCAACTTGCGGCACATCATTTCAGCCATCCAGGCACCAGCACAGACACACACACCTCGGTGGGGACTTTACCGTCAGCTAGTGTCCCAGGTCACAGTGGAGAGGGCACATCACGATCGCTGGAGGAGATGATAGGGGCAGAGAGTGCTGATGGTGCCAACAGCCGGAGGGCTGCAGGGGATGAAGCACATGCTGAGTCCAGCACTGCTGATGTGCCTCTGGAGTTGTCCCCATTGCAGCAGCTGCAGGAAAGGCAGCAGGAAGTGCATTTTCATCTGGCAGGGTTGCATGAGGGAATGGTTCAGTTGCTCTCTGCGACGGAGGAGTCTAGGCAGAGTGCACACGAAGAATCCACCCTCAGGGCAGAGCATCAGGGTTCCTTCAATGAGAGATTGACGACTCTCATAGAGAGGGGCTTCCACCAAATGGACCAAAATATGATTGGGATACACTCTGACCTGCAAGCCCTCACAGTGGTTCTGGCCACAGGTGGTCGTTCCCAATGTGGGAGATGTTGTGGACACCAAGCGCCAGCACTCGGTGCCCATGCATCTGCGGTGAGCAGGGAGGTTGAAAGGGACCTCACGTCAGCGCAGCAGCTGCCTGTCATCGCTGCGAGCTCCTCTCAAGGCGCTCCGGATGAGGGCAGCAGCTCCTCTGCCCCTCTGCCAGTCAACGTTGCTTCTGTTGAGGCTGCGACAACTGGGGAGGTGCCAGTTCTGGAACTGGCCACTCCCTCCCAGGCGGGGCCATCACAGGCTCCACGGGTCAGAGGACGGCCGCCAAGGTCATGGAGGCCAACAGGACAGCAGAGTCAGCAGGCTGGCTCACAAGCCACTCCGAGCGATGGGGCGGCACCTAGACATAGTACCCGCAAACGTAAGCATAAGGCACGTTAGGCACTCAACGGCTATGTCACTGGTGATTTTATGTTGGCCTTAGAATAGGGACACCTTTTTGTAACATTGTCGAATAATCATGTGGGATTTAATTGTAGACAGAATAAAGAGCACCTTTGTTACCATGGCTGAGGGTCTTTTCATTGTGATGCTTTTTTCATTTTCACATTATTATCATGAGTGTTTGCGTGGACATTGATGTTTCTGTACTAAGCCCTTAGTTGCAGCTGATAAGGTGGAAGATTTGGCACCTAAGTTCCACGTGTGGAAGTGCCAGGCAATGCTGTTCCTTCTGATCCATGTGTGTGGAGCTAGCTGTAGGTTCTTTGGATTAAATTGTCCCGGGTGTCCCTGTCTCCTTGGTGTAATAGTGGGTCGGCGTGCTGCCCCTCATCAACACCCTGTGCTTCCTCATCCTCTGAGGCACTGCTGGATTCATCATGTGCAGCCTCATCCAGGTCGTCAAGGTCTTCATTGTCAACTGCATCCCCCCTTTCCAGCACAAGATTGTGCAGGGCACAGCAGGCTACCACGATCAGAGAGAGACATGATCTGGGGGGTACTGGAGTGCGGTACTGAGCGGTCCAGGCAACGGAAGCGCATCTTGAGAAGACCGATGGTTCTCTCCACCACAGCCCTTGTGGAGCTGTGGCTCCTATTGTACCGCTGCTCAGCTTCTGTTCTTGGATGGTGGAGAGGCCTCATGAGCCACCTTCTGAGGGGATAGCCCTTGTCACCCAGCAGCCAACCATCCAGCCGGGCTGGAGCACTGAAGAGCCCTGGCACCTGGGAGTGTCTGAGGATGTAGGTGTCGTGGGAGCTGCCTGGGTACCTTGCACAGACTTGTAGAATCAGCATCCTGTGGTCACACACTATCTGCACGTTCATGGAGTGGAAGCCCTTCTTGTTGACGAAGGCACCGGGCTCACCTGCTGGTGCCTTGATGGCCACATGTGTACAGTCTATAGCACCCTGGACACGGGGGAAGCCAGCAATGGCCACGAAGCCTCTGGCTCGCTGTGTCTGACTTGCCTGGTCACAGCGGAAGTAGATAAAGATGGATACCCGTCTGAACAGAGCGTCTGTAACCTGCTTGACCCAAGTGTCGACAACTGATTGGGAGACACCACAAAGATCACCCACCGAGCCCTGGAAGGAGCCAGAGGCATAGAAGTGGAGGGTAACTGTGAGCTTCAGAGCCGCTGGCATGGGGTGTCCACCCACACAGTTAGGAGAGATCTCAGGGCCAATCATCTGACAGATAGAGTTGACTGTCCCCCTTGAGAGTTGGAGCCTCCTTCGGCACTGCACCTCAGACATATTGAGGTAGCTGCTTCGCCGCCTGTATACCCTGGCAGCAGGATGGTGGCATCTTCTGTGGCCCCTTGCACCTTGGACAACCTCTTGACCCTGCGCCCCTTGTGCCTGCGCTTGGCCTCCCAAAGGTGGCTCCCTTGGAGGCTGATTGTCCAGTACTGACCTCCTCCTGATTCTATCCCTCCCTTCCTCCTCAGGGGAGCTGCCTCCAGTGGAGATGTCAGAACCCATAGCCCCAGGCTAAATGGAGGCCTCCGGAAAGCTGCAAGGCCAAAAAAGAATGCTGTCTGCAGAATGCTTTCACTTTACACAAAAACCTCTTGGACATCGATGAGAACTACTAACAATCACACAGGTATGTTTTAAACCCTTTCATCAATTATAACTTTGTGAAAAACATGAACAAACCCTCTAAGTCCACATATCCCGATATTGCAAAAGTTTTCTTAAAAGATCTCCTACCCGCCTGCCCGTTGTGCCCATGCACCAACCCGAAGTTCACACGGCCCCCTCAAAATCAATTGACAAGTTAAGGGCCTTAACGAGCCCTTTAGTTAATGGCGGGTGAACTGATCCCACCCGCTCACTGGAATATCGCGATGGTGCATGCTGATGTCATTTTACACGTTGATGTGTGGGTTCCGCCATCCACACGTCAGCCAGAAAATCCTGGCCTACGTTTCTGACATGGGATAGTCTCAAACCTTCAGACACAGGTGAATTTGACCATCCTTGCAAAACAAAGGCTGGGATTTTCCATGCCAGCTGGTGCCAGGTGTGTTTGGTGGCATGGCTGGACAATATGGCGTGAAGGCCAAATATCAGTTTCACGACATTGTGAAATCAGTTTCATTGTAATACTTCAGCATAACGTTATAAGGCCAGCCTGCCGGAATAGTCTACCCCAACCTGTCCGTCCACCCACCTGACTGCACACTGACATGTTTCACAACAGTATATAAAAGGCGTGCACTTGGCGGCCTGCGCTTTGAGGAGAACTCGGAGGTGAGTACACGTTAACCTTGCAGAGCAGCTGCCCGGGTCGCCTATTGGACTTCAAGGTTGCGGCACATTCCGGGGGCCGGTGGAGAGTGGGGGGGTAGGGGTGGCGGGGGCAAGGGCTGCCCTACGGTTGTAGGTAGCACACAAGCACATGCAGTTTGGGGGGTGGGTGGATGAGGAAAGCAGCCACACATGAGGGACACCTTATATAAAGTGACCATTCACCTGCAGCTGAGACAGTTCAGGCACAGGCACAATAATATGATTGGAGTCATGTCTCTAGATTCTCTGCCCACTCAAGCAATGCAGAGGCATCAAAGTGCCACCAAGTATTCCAGAGCTTCTCACCCCTCGGGCACAGACTGCAAAGTAATGAGTGTTTTATTGGACTGCAGGATGACTGGGCATGTTGTACAATCTCCTTACGGAAGCTAGCCATGGAGCATTCACTGGTGGAGGCACTCACAGCCCCTTGCAATGGTATCATTCATGTTTGGACCAGTTTCCCCCATTGTTCAAGTTAACAGTGCAGCCTTGCAGCGCGGGTTAGGAGAATGACCATGCCTGAGCTGAGAGCACAGCATGTAGTCCAGTGGGCAAAGCTGCCACCAATCGGTCAGATGGAGTGAGGCGGAGATGGGTGAGGTTTCAGGCAGCCATGCAGCTCACTAAACTCTGGCCATCCAAGTGGTGGCCAGCACTCTCTGGGATGTGTTAAGGGGGCTTCAGACTTAACCAAGACAGGTTCTTAGTGCACCCATGCTAACCCACACGTCTCTCCCTTTCATCCTGCAGGAGGGGTACATCAGGATCATGGAGCCTGGTGAACAAGCTGTATGCCTAGTGGTGTACAGAGAGCAGAGACGACAGAGGAGAGAATGACTGAGGCTCCTGGCTATGCAGAGGGAGGAGCAGTACCCTCAGGAAGAAGGGGTGTCTGGGGCCCCTGCACACGCCACCGAACAGTGACGGCGAGCTGTCACTGGTCAGTGCCTAGCTAGACCCAGGGTCTATAGACACTGCCTTTCATTCCTGCAGATGACCGAGAACCAGTGTTGCCGAAGACTGCACATTTCCAGGGAATTGCTTAGTCACATCTGCCAGCTGCTGCAGGATTTGGTGCCATGGGGACATGGAGGGCATCCACTGCCCGTGGCTGTGAAAGTGATCACGATGCTCAATTTCTACACCAGTGGCTCCTTCCAGGGCTCCACAGGTGACCCGTGGGGTATCACAGGCCTCCACCCACAAATGCATCCATGAGGTCATGGACACTATCTTCGCGAAGGCACACAACTTTGTACATTTCACCCGGACCAGGACAGCCAGGAAGCAAGAGCGCTGGGATTTGCCCAGATCTCGGGTTTCCCACAGGTGCAGGGAGCCATCGACTGCACTCGCATGATGCTCAGATCTCCATGGCAACAAGGGGTCAACTACGTTAACCACAAGGGGTTCCACTCGCTGAATGTTCAGCTGGTTTGTGACCATCACAAACACATCCTGCAGGTCTGCGCACGGTTCACAGGGAGTGTGCACGACTCCTACATTCTCAGTCAGTCACAGATCCTTGACGTCTTCTGGGGTCCACAGAGGCTGCAGGGCTGGCTCCTCGGGGACAAGGGCTACCCACAGAAGCCGAGGCTAATGACACCCATGCGGCAGCCTCAGACTGCAGCAGAGTGATGATATAATGAGGTTCATGCTGCAACTCGCAACTTGGTGGAGCAGAGCATCAGGATACTGAGGATGTGTGGTTCCAGTGCCTGGACCTGTCTGGTGGAGCCCTGAAATATAGTACACAGAGGGTGTCACATCGTCGTCGTCTGCTGTGCCCTTTACAACCTGGCGCTGCAACAGGGAGAGGAGCTGGCTGAGGAGGAGATGGAGGAGCTGGAAGTCTCCTCTGATGAAGAGGACGCTGATGGGGATGAGGGTGAGGAGGTCCTTAAGGAGACGATGACGGGGATGAGGCACTGGCCAGGGGAGGCAGGCACACTCAGGAGGCCCTCATAGCTGCCAGATTTGTGGAGGATGATGACGACATGCGGTGAGTTGACCCCAAAAATCATCACATTGCATCTGTGAATGTTTGACTCCAGTCTGACTTCTGGCAATGTACATACCCTCTGTGATAATGCTCCTGCCATGTGGAGGCCCTAATAGTCACTCGATTGCAGGAGGATGATGACAACATACCCCATAGATCTTCACCTAGCCTCTGAGAATGTCTGACTCCTGTCTGGCTGAGGGCAGCTCGCTTGTGCTCTGTGATCAGGGTCATATCATAGCGATGCGCCCATGAAACTTTAAAAGCACCTGATCCTTTGTCCGCCTTCAGCATCTGAGCCCTTTCAGGTGCACAGCATCACTGGTCACAGATGCTGAAGAGTTGGGGGACCAGCTCCACCTTAAAGGTGCTGAGAATGATGGAACTCTGTGGCGCCTGCCCATAACATTCTGGCAGCAATGACCAGCACCATCAGTAATTTTCCAGGGAGTGTGAGGCTGGGCCATCACTGTGGTCTGAAGGCAGCACAGAGCACGGGGAGGAGGCCCTGGACTGAGACACCTGCCTTTATCTTGTGCAGAAAGGTTTCACATCTGAGTGACATGAGCACTGCTCATCAGAATAAGGAGCCATAAGCAGGGGGCCATTGTTAGGAATTTATTGACAATAGAGAACAGTATGTACAAATATCTAACACCCATGCCCAGGCTGTGCAACTACACCTTCTTAACTTTCCTAACCCTGCTGCTACATATTGGTGCTCCCTGGTCATCCACAGTGGGGGTGGAGGCAGCCCACTGACTGCTACGCCCTGTCTGTGAAGACCTTGGCAGGCGTCCTCTAGAGGAAGAGCTGCAATTGCTGCTGGCAGTAAAATGTCGTTTTACCTGCCTCCTACCACATTTAGTGCAAATCTGGGACGATTCTGCCCAAAGTCTCTGACTTTGGACAATAACGGATCTCTGTTCATCCAGTTTCTAATTCGCTTCGCACACACAGGTGAAGAATCCAAGAAATTCAGCACAAGCACAGGTTCCTGTGGAATAGGAGCATGTACAATGCTATCTGATAACAGGAGACAATTTGCAATGTGTAAGCCAAGACAGTACGTAAAAGTATACTCTTATGTATATATATCAGACCCAATGTTGTATTCTTGCAGATGCTATTGTGGAACGGCCTTATCCTTACTAAATAAACTTATTAATGGTTCATGGCCTGACACTATATTGAAATGTCATCCATGCAGATACTGGTGGAATTTCTTCAACCTGAATATCACCGATAAACTTTCTTTTTCTAGCTGGGAGTAGCTTTCTCGGCTGTGGAGAGGGTCCTCGAGACGTAGCCAATGGGCCTTTCTGATCCATTTTCCATTCTATGTGATAATGCAGCTCCCACACCATAAGAAGAGGTATCACGTTAAAACCAACTCTTTCAATGGGTCGTAATGCACCAATAAACATGATGAATACAACAGTTTCTTTACTTTCACCAAGGCTTCTTCCTGCTGTGAATTCCATGGTTCTTTTTAAACAAGTGTAATGGTGCTAACACAGTTTATAAGTGAGGCAAGAAGCAGTATAGTAGTTGATCATACCCAGGAAAGACTTGAGCTCGGTTATGGATGCATCTTTTATTGCCCGAACTTTGTCTTCTACCAGATGCAAACCCATGGTGTCCACCCTGTGACCCAGGTAAGTAACTTCTGGTGCTTGAAATGTGCATTTTTTCTTCTTTAACTGTACTCTGTCTTCCATGGACCTTTTTAGCACCTCCTCCAGGTTAGCCAAGTGTTTGGTCTCGGTTGACCCTGTGATCAGAACAATATTTCAGGACTCTCCGTTGTTCTCTGGAAGATAGCCCATGTAGACAATACTCCAAAGGGTAATCAAGTGTACTGATAAAGACCTTTGTGTGCATTAATAGTCATGTATTCTCTCGATGTGCTAACCAGTTCTAAATGTTGGTAGGCGGGGCTCACATCCAACTTTGTACAGGACTTGCTTCCAGCCAGCTTTGCATATAAGCTGTTTATCCTTGGAATGGGGTTCTTACCTAGTTTTGCTCCCTTATTTATGGTCAATTTATGGTCCCCACAAATGTATATGGTTTGGTCAGGCTTAACCACTGGAACTATGGGTGCTGCCCATTCCGAGAATTGGACAAGTTGGATGATGCTCAGCTTTTCTAACTGGCACAGTTCTACATCCACCTTCTCCTTCAACGCATAAGGCACAGGTCTGGCCTTAAAGAAATGTGGTGTCACCTGAGGGTCCACATATATCTTGGCATGTATGCCTTTTAACTTCATCTCGAAAAGCCATGTTGTATCCTTAACAGTTCAGGACCTCCTCCTGTTTTCAGGTGAAATGTCTCAGACCAGTCAACCCTGATCTTCTGTAACCAGTCTCAGCCTAAAAGACTGGGTCCTTCTCCTTTCACTATTATCACAGGCAGCTGGGCTGTCTGTTGCCTATGAGATACTGGTACTGTGGCAAAGCCCTTTACCTGAATAGATTCTCCCATAAATGTCTTTAATTTTGTGGTTGTCCGCTGCAGGTTTATTGGTTGTCTCCCTTCAGTAAGGTATTTGGAAGTGTGCTCTCCCACCACTGTGGTTGAGGCACATGTATCCACCTCCATTATTAGTGACTTCTCATTAATTTGGATTGTGAAGATTGTAATAGGCTCAGTTTTTACAGCGGTTATGTTATACAGGGAATAAGTGTCGGTGTCGGCAGCTTCAGGTTCTGCCGTATTCTTTAATTTGATCATGTTGGTTTGCTGCTTTAAGGGCTGCTTCGACCTTGCCTGGCATTGCCTTACTACATGACCTTATTTATGGTACTAATGACATTCTGACTCCTTGAATTTACAGGTTCATGGTCACCACTACATCTATGACAACTTAATCTTGGAGTCGCTGCTAGGCCTTTTCATGTTTCCAACAGTGGACATTGCGTCTCGCTTCAATGCTGTGGGTCTGGTTTTTGTGCCACACTCGGTGGTAGATTCTTGCCCCACATGGAGAAAGGCGCCATGTTGTATGTGTTACAAAGCCAGCAGGTCTCTCGCAGAGATAAAAACAAAAAAACTTCGGATGCTGGAAATCCAAAACAAAAACAGAATTACCTGGAAAAACTCAGCAGGTCTGGCAGCATCGGCGGAGAAGAAAAGAGTTGACGTTTCGAGTCCTCATGACCCTTCAACAGAACTCAGGGTCTCTCACAGCACTGTCCATGGTGAGGGGGATTTCTAGGGCTCGCTTAAAGTCGAGGTTGACCTTGGCGAGTAAACAACGCTGTACGGTGTCGTCTTGAACTCCACAAACTAATTGGTCCTGCAGCGTATCATTTAGTGTGGCCCCAAAGTCGCAGTGTCTGTTAACTGCTTAAGGTTCGCTACATAGGTTACGATGGACTCTCCCGGAGCCCTAACTCTGGAATTGAGTTTAAAACGCTGCATTATTATGGATAGCTTCAACTGGAAATGTGTTTTCACCAGGTCCACTAATTCGTTATAGGGCTTCGAATTGGGTGTGCTCAGGACCATCAAGTTGCGAATGAGATTGTATGTCTCAGTGCCACATACACTCAACAGGATGGCTTCCTGCTACGAAATAAAATCTGAGGCCCTCTACATACTGGCTCCAGCCTTCCATAGTCACATCGTAAGGATCAATTCTGCCAAAGAGTGGCATGCCTGATGAGCAGTTTTTTTCTCTTTTCTTTAAGATTTGATGGTAACAGGGTGAGGTGCAAAGTCAGAGATATTTTACCCTTGTCACCAAATGTAATGATTCGACGGACCGGACAGCTTTCACCAAGAAACAGTTAAACTTTATTACACAGAGCTTTCCAGGTGCTACACACTCAGGACTGTGTCAGGAAGCCCCACCCCCAGGATTGCCCGCGTTTAGGACTCACTGGTCGGAGCCTCCACAGACCATCACGTGACTCCTGATAGAGAGCAAGGTGGGGGGGGGGGGCTACACCCTCAGTTACTACACTGATAAAGAGAAATGTTCAAAGAAAATGACAAAAAAAATATTTTTTAATGTCCCAATCGATGATTTTTTTCTCCAGGGTTGCACACAGCAGCATCCGGGAAGTTGATCTTCAATTCCTGGAGACTCCAGGCCAATCCTGGAGGGTTGGCAACCCGACATTGAATGTTAGCATCCGTTTGGTTGATTACGTCATATTTTCCATTCCACCATGCTTCCTTTGCTGTTTTATATTTCACTCCAATCTCTTTGTCAATTTAGTTGCAGTTCACCTTGCCTTTGTTTTTAAATTTCTTTCATTCACACATCAAACAGGGTTACCGACCCGTCTGAACATAATCTGGGAGATGTTGGTCGCGGTGACATCACGGAAACCTGGCAGTGCCTGCAGTTTCGGGGTTGGGGGCGGGGGGCAGGGAGGCAACTCTTCAATACTGGCAGGTCACCTACCCACCTGATTGAGAAACACGTTCGGCATTTGAAAACTATCCGCTCAACAGAATGAATTCACAGCCTGCTAGATTAAAAAAGTACAGACAATAATGGCTATTCGCCACAGTAAACAGAAATAAACCTTAACTACTAAAAGTTTGCACATGCACGTTGTCCTTTTCTGATCTCATTTCTGTTCCGTGTTATTAATGTTGACGTCGTTTGTTATGTCGGCTACTTTTAATTTGGTTTTTACATGATCTGTCTCTTTCACTGTCTCTTTTACACCCTTCACATCTGCACAGAAAAGAACCTTGCTGAAGTCAAAGCTACGTGAAAACATTCAAAGTGGAAAGTAAATTATGGGTGGCAAAGGTATTAATTTTTGCACATTAAATCTAAAATAGCTGTAACTAAAACCTGTTTGTTTTGAAATACAGACAGAGCTCCCTGGTACACAGAGGCATATGCATGCCTGTAACAGACTCAGTGAAGAAAGCATACATTTCCAGCCGGGACATACTGGGAGGGGAAAGATGTGTGTTTCTGTGCACAAGTGCAGTATATGCAGCATTCCAAACATCCGGAATGCTTTCTTTGGTGATTGGGAGATTGATGCTGATTCCAGTAGACTCTTGGCCATTCCGCAAGGATTGGCAACCCGACCATTAAACCAAGAATTTCTCCAGGCATCCATGATTTTTTTTGTACGTTTTCCTCACTGTGTCTTTCCTTGCAACTGTTCTTATGCTCTCTTTCAACTTCTTCCTTTCATTCTCAACTGCAGTGATTAACGGAGCTGAAATTTGCCTCTCAGTGGGTTGTATTTTCTCACAGTGGGATGTCCTGCTGTTTTACAGATGTGTACCAGGCCTCTTGCCTAATGGAAACATCAATCTCGTTGAGGCTCCCACTACTGACAGTTTGCAAGGATTCAGTGAGCACACAATGTGTGGCGATGAGCTGTGTGGCGATTAAGCCGAGTGCGGGAAGCCCTTTATGCCCTCTGGGATCTGTTCACCAGTGATCTCCAATGTATTGGGGCAAATCACTTCCACCAATAGGAGCCTCTCTCTTCCACATGCCTGCTTGGAAACCAGTATGTGCCCACATCTGCCACTGGGCTGAGCTGCCTGTCTGATCCCACTACTAGACCAGGAGCTCCACCTCCAGTGTGGGATTACAAAACTCCTAATCTGGAAGCTCCCAATCTCAGGCCACTCCAATTGGCCTTGCCTGTGATAAGCAAAGGCTCCCCATCCCTTACACAGCTCCATAAATAGGGCAGCTTTCCCCAGGGTCTCCAGCACCTGCCAAATCCATTGCTTATCTGCCACATCCCTATTTCACTTTCCCAATGGAAGAGATGGCCAGTTTAATTGGGGCATTCAGGAGGGAATTAGATTGTTACCTGAGAAGTAAGAATGTGCAGGGTTACGAGGAGAAGGCAGAGAAATAGCATCAGGTGAATTCCTCCTTCGGAGAGCCAGCACAAACAAAGTGGGCTAAATGGCCTCCTTCTGTGCTGTAACAATTCTGTCATTCTGAGATGCAAGCAATGAAAGCAAATTATTGGTATACAGAGTCAAACGTACCCAGTGAGAGCAAATTACTGTTACACAGGATGACACACACCCAATGAGCTCACGATGTGGTCTCTACTTTGGGGAGGCCAAATACAAAATGGGTGATCACTTTGCAAAACACCTCTTCAGTCCACAAGCATGACACCCAAGCTTCCAGTTGCCTGTCATTTTAAGTCTCCACCTTGCTCCCACTCTGACCTTTTGTCCCTTGGTCCTCTGCAGTCTTTTGCTGGGCACCTTGCAGCCTTCTGGACTCAACACTGAGTTCAACAATTATAGATCATAACCTCTGCTCCTATTTTGTTTTATTTTTCTTTGCTGGTTTGGTTTTTCTCTCTTCTCTCTTTTTTGCCTTTTATTTCCTTTTCCTTTGGATGCGGGATGTTCATGGCTCTGCCATTCACACCTCCTCTAGACATTTCTAGAAACATCTTTCGTTTCTTTACTTGGTCTCATTATCACTCTGTTTGGCCTTGCACCATCAACTCTTTGGCCATTTAATCACTCCTGCCCTCCACCTGATCACTATTTTTCCTCCTTCCCACCCACCCCCCTTGCACTTGCTTAAAAGATGTTTAATTCTTAAATTTTCTTCGATCTGCTCAAAGGCCATCAACTGGAAATGTCAATTCAGTTTCTCCGTCCACAGATGCTGCTAGACCTGCTGAGTATTTCCAGCATTTTCTGCTTTTATCAGGAAGTATTGGTGGGGAGACAAGGTGAATCAAGATGTAGTAATTAGCTAACTTGGGTCAACCAGAAAGTATTGATGACATGACTCGGTTAACCGAGAAGAATTGATTTGGTGACTGGATGAAACAGGAAGTAATGATTAGGTGACACACTCAATCAGGAATTATTGATTGGGTGACTTTTTGAATAAGGAATTATTGATTACATAACAGGATAAAACAGGAAATATTGGTTATGTCTCAGGGTGATTCAGGAAGTATTGTTTATCTGACAGGATGAATCAGGAACTATTAATTAGGTGACTGTGAATCATGAAGTATTGCTTAGATGACAGGGTGAATAAGGCTGCATTGATTAAAGTGACAGTTTGAACTAGGAAATCATAGAGTTATTATGGCACAGAAGGAGGCCATTTGGTCCATCAAAAAGAGCATTCCATTCAGTCCCATTTCTCCACTCTATCCCTGCAGCCCTGCAAGTTTATTTCCCTTGATGCAGTTTTGTTTTGAAATCATTCATCATCTCCACTCCCATTACCCTCATAGGCAGTGAGTTTCACGTCATTACCCTTCACTGTGTTAAATATTTCTCCCTCACAACCCCCTGCATCTCTTGCTCAAAACTTTAAATCAGTGTTCTGAAGAACAGTCATATTGGATAGCAACATTAACTCTGTTTCTCTTTCCTTAGATGCTGCCAGACTTGCTAAATCTTTCCAATGCTTTTGTTTTTATTTCAGATTTCCAACATCTGCAGTACTTTGCTTTTATTTCAATCTGTATCCATTTGTCTTTGTATTATCTGTCAGTGAGAACAGCTTTTCTTTGTCTAATTTGCATAATCTTGTACACATCCATCAAATCTCCCGTCAATCTCCTTTACTCCAAGGAGAACAACATCAGCTTCTCCAAGCTAACTTTGTAGCTAAAATCCCTCACCCCTGGAACCATCTTAACTCTAGGATGCAAGTCACCTGGACCTGGAGATTTATCCACTCTAAGCCTAGCCAACCTATCCTGCCTATCAATTTTCTCCCCATCTATTACCTCTACATCTCCACTATCACTGATATCCTGTCAGTATCTTCTTCCTTAGTAAATACTGATGCAAAGTACTCATTAAATATTCTAGACTTGTCCTGCATCTGTAAGCATAGATCACCTTCTTTATACTTAATAGGATGCACTTCATTGTTTTTCTCTGGATAGTCAATTGGTGAAGGAAGAAACCAGAGTTTGACAGAATCAATCTTTACTTGAAGTAGATTTATTCACAGAGTGAAACATTACAGGTATATACCTCCTAACTTGACTCAGCTCCTGTGTCAGTAAGTGTCTCATTATACTCTTTTGAGTAATCAAAAAAACAAACAAATTAAAGCAAATTAAACAAAAAGGTGGGGTGGGTAGTAGGGAGGATGGATGTCCCTTAAAGGGACAGTGTAACTAAAAGACAAACTCTTAAAGGAAACTTAACAAATCAAATTGAAATGTATTTTTGTGGGGTCAGCCCCCGTGGTGCCCGCTGGTCATGTAAAGCAAGTATCTCTTTATACTTGTTCAAATAACCATCCAATCAATGACCTCCACCAGTACATACCTAACCTCAGTTGATACAATTAACAGATTCCCTCTACACCTTAACAGTTAATATGCAGGAAAAAGAGTTCAAAACAAATCGAAGATTATTTTATTTTCCATATTCTGTCAAAGTAATATATTTGAGACATCCCTCTTCTAGGACAACAATTTCTTACCCAGGTTATTCCATTCCCTATGACCCTCTCTTGTGTAATATAATCAAATTTCCTGAATTAAAAACCTATTTCGGTCTTATATGATGCCCTAGAACTCTCTGAATTTTCTCCAAGACTTGAAGAAAGCACTTTTTCCTACACATAAAGCATTCGAATACATGGAAATAAATAGAATTAATTATGGTACCTTGTAGAAGAGGGGGACTATTGCCCAGCACTGTAGGTAATTTGAGATTATCCCATAGAATTATCCCATAGGATTATCCCATAGAATTCTTTACCTGGACTGTCCATGGAAATGCAGTCATTGACTTGTAGTTTGGTTGTTCAGCTAAGATTTTTTTAGGCAGCATTTCATTGATCACCATGTGATTGCTTTCACAGAGTGCATTGTTTTCACACATCTTTAAGCTCATCATTAGCAAATTTCCCCTCCATTATCAGTCAGAAACTTAGCTAATGTCCCAGATCTAGTCCCTATCAATTTCTCCATGACATTATCCACAATCACTCTTTTGTCTTTGCTATACGTAATTGTAGAAATACTAAATCTAGTTGCCATGACTATAAAGTGTAGAATGAACATTTTTCTGTCTTAGTTCCGCACATTTAGATCCATGACAATTTCCTCATTGCAGGCATGTGCCAATGGGAAGCTTACAATAGGACATGGTGGCATTCTGCGATACTTATCACAGATTTCACACTTTGCACCAATGTCTTCTATAACCCTCATGTACTCTTCATCAACCATGTCTGCATCTTTTAGCAGGATTTTTGATCGTTAACAAGAAAGGTGATCATATTCTTGGTGTAACCTTGCTTTTTTTGCCCAATTTGCTTTTTCTCCCCACTCTTATTCTCATCATTAGTGATGCCACTAATACTCTCACACTCTGATTAGAAATATCAGGTGCAATTAGGGGATGTAAAAACGCCCTGACTGAGTAAACTGCAGATCCATTGACTTTCCAAAAGACCTATAGCATTATGCTCCATGCTCAGTTCATTTGTGTCTTTTTCATTGAAAGCTTACTCAGCAGGAAGGCTATCTCACTAGAGACTACATCAGTATAGGTAAAGCGGATTACTCCAGTGTTACAATTCCCATGGAAATCAATAACCCAAAAGAAACTCCTAAACAACCCCCAACAGAAGAAACCAATGAAAAGGATTTCACATTATTTTTAATAACTTGTAATTTAATATTCAAACAACAAATCAACATAAATTAAACATGAATTAACAGGGAAATTGTGTTCAGTAGAAATTATAAATTACACTTTAAATATCTGGCGTCTGAATATCACAGCAGAAGACAAGATTGAAACAGCAATAACAGAAAAATAAACCCCAGGAATTCCCATAGAACAATTCACAGGTCCTTTGAGTGTAGTGCAAAATACCACTCTTGAAATATGACAATCATTGAGTCTTTTGTTCTTTGAACAAGTCAGTATGCTTTTATTAAAGGGAAATCCTGTTTAACAAATTTACTGGAGTTTTTTGAGGCAAGTAGATAAAGTAGTAAAGTAAATAAAGGGGAACCAGGAGATGTAGTATACCTGGACTTCTAAAAGGCATTCGATAAGGTGCCATACTTTTAAAGATAGATTTAGTACATTTACTGGCAGTTCCTTTCACAGATTCATGCACCATGTGCAGTCATAAAGTCCTTCACAACTCTATCTTCCTTAGGTGGAGTTCAACTCTTTTCATCTTGCAGGATTTGATCCTCAAGTTGCTTGCAGCTTTATTCCATTTGAGTTCTATAGATACATTTATCACCATAAGGCCACACTTCTGCAGAAACTTCTTAGCTCAGCCTGATAGCATAGATTCCCAGAGTCATCACCATCCAACCACCCAATAACACCCCGGCATACGGTATGGCTGGCTCCAGTAAAAACTGAAGTAGCGACTCTAACTTTATTTCATTAACTCTGCTGCCAAACCCAGTATCCAGTTTTTATTGTCTCATACACACACATCTTCACAGCTTTGCACTGCTCTGACCCCTGCTGAAGACTGATCTCTCAGATTTGTGTTTTTCCCATAATCAGCTTTCATTTCCCTAGCAACCTAAAGTCACAGATTGATTTCTCAGCAATCTGATAACACAGCCAGAAAGCCAAGTTTACAATCCTACCTCCCCTGCCCCTTTCCTAGAAATATGAAGTTTTGGTTTCTCTTTCAGTTTGGGACTGTCTCAAAAAATACAGACTTTGAAACCAATGTTAGGGCAGACAACGGCACATGAATTGCAGGTTTCATCACACCAGCTATTTTGCATAGTGGCCTCACCAAACCTAAGACAAGTAGAACTTTTATACTCCGTAACCTTGCATTAATTTTCACTATGAATTGAATCTAGGTAACCTTTTAATTAGTCTGTTCCACATGCTATTGAGGTGTAAGCACTACCTAACAAAACAGCAGAGTTGAATGAATGAGCCTGTGACTAAAGCTTTTTTCTGACTAGTACAATTCTTTCTAATTGATTATTATCATCTTCTTCAGCCCCAGAATTCTCTGTACCATTCATCACTTTAATGACCCTGCTTTTTTGCTTTGGACAATTCATCACACCCAAAGGACCTGTGAATTGTTGCATGGGAATTCCTGGGGTTCATTTTTCTATTATTTCTGTTTCAATCTTGTCTTCTGCTGTGTTATTCAGAAATACTAAAAGTGCTTTTAACCTCATTCGCCTTTCAGTAACTGTTCCATTGTACTGATGCCTGCTTCCAGAATCCGGGTGATCTCAAAATGTGACCATCATTTCTCTATTAAAGTAAACATGAATTAACAGGGAAATTGTGTTCAGTAGAAATTATAAACTACACTTCAAATATCTGGCATCTGAATGTCACAGCAGAAGACAAGATTGAAACAGCAATAATAGAAAAATAAACACCAGGAATTCCCATAGAACAATTCACAGGTCCTTTGGGTGTGATGCAAAATACCACTCTTGAAATATGACAATCATTGAGTCCTCTATTCTTTAACACAAGTCAATATGCTTTTATTAAAGGGAAATCCTGTTTAACAAATTTATTGGAGTTTTTTGAGGATGTAACTAGTAAAGTAGATAAAGGGGAACTGGTAGATGCAGTATACCTGGATTTCCAAAAGGCTTTCAATAAGGTGCCATACGAAAGGTTACTAGGCAAAACAAGGGTGCATGGAGTTGGGGATAATATATTAGCATGGATAGAGGATTGTTTAATGAACAGGAAACAAAGAGTGGGCACAAATGGGAAATTTTCAAGTTGTCAGGTGGCGAATAATGGAGTACAAGAAGGATCAATAATGGGGCCTCAGCTATCTACAATCTATATTAATGACTTGGATGAAGAAACAGAAGGCAGAATCATCCAAGATTTGCACAAAGTGCGGTAGCAGTCTGGAAGAAAGTTGTTTTACCTGCTGGCTGCAATGGTGGGGTTTTTCATCCCATTCCCGGCGGGTCCCACCTCAATAATAAGGCATTCATGGGAAACATGCTGGATCACTGGCAGGCGGACTCAGGTTTTCCCGCCCCCGCCGTGACATCAGCATTTCCACCCTCTGGGCGCCATATTTAAAGGGCACCAGAGCGCACGTGTACTTCATGTCTACAGACAGGACTGCTCCAAGGGACAGACAACCCCAAACACAAAAAGGACAGCAGCCCCCAAATTTAGTGACGCCTCTCTGGGGCCCCTGCAATGTCCTCTACCCCCACTCTGGCCACAGGAGGTCCACCAGAGTCACCAATCCAGCCTGGGAGGTGGTGGAAGCGGTGGTCAGTGCCACTGGAGCACAGAGGAGGTCAGCCATCCAGTGCAGGAGGGGGATAAATGCTCTCACCCGATCCACCAGGGTAAGTCAGCTACCTCATCACTCTCAACTCACACGCTCACAAGCCCATCACACATCCACAGGGATCTCACACCTCAAGGGACAACACCACTAACTCTCATAATCACACCCTCACATCTCCATCAGGCTCATATCTTCTGGAGCTCACATCCTCATCCTGTTCATGGCTCCACTCACCACACAAACATTCCAGGCAGTGCCATGTATCCTGCTCACACTCTCTCCATCTGTTTCCATGCAGGAAAAGCTGGCTCACATCAGCAGGGAGGGATCCCAGACCGGGGGTGGAGTGGCCCACGTTAGGTCCCTCACTCACTTTGAGGAAAGAGCCATCGTGCTGATGGGTAAGGATGTGGACCATGCCTGTGGCGATGGCGAACACCCTCATGAGGATCCTGCACCACATCATCCCTCTCTCAACGCAACTGTGAGTGCCTCTCTCTCCTACTTTCGACACTGCTGCCATGCACTAATTATCTCTATTTTGGTTCACAGGGAGCTCTGCCAAGAAACCGACCCCCTCAGCCAGCCAGTCCCTCAGCTCCATCCAGGTCCTCACCTCCAGCCAAGAGGACACCTCTTCCATTGAAGAGCTGGAAATAAGCAGCCTGGAAGACCCATCACAGCGCTTACCCACACCCTCCACCAGCGCAGAGACACACACCTCGGTGGGACCTAGATCTAGGGCAGGCTCGGGTTCATAATCTGGTGGTCACTGCACGGACACATGTCCACAGCAGGAGGAGAGACATGTTCAGCCGAGCTCCCAAGCATTCAGAGGATGGCTGGGGAAGAGGCATCTGGGAGGTCCAAGTCAGATGACGAGCCTCTGGATCTAGCCTTCCAGCTCATCGTGGAGAGTCAGCAGAAGGTGGGGGGACATCACACAGAGCTGTTGGAAGCCCTCAACAGAGTGGCACATGAGTGAGAGGTGTGTGTCCATCTGCCCTCTGGTCAAGTGGCACCCACATGTGCGCCCATGGAAGTCCCCATGGGAAGGATGGCAGACACCATGGAGATCCTCGTCTAACAGAATGTGGAGATGTGCACAGACCTGCACTCCACTGCGGGATCCAGGGGTGAGTTCCTGCAGTGGTAACGCGAGAGGGCAAAAGGGCACCTCGACATCCCCCTTGACGTCCTCCTTCCCCTCAAGGAGACGGGCCGGGGCCCTCGGACACCCAAAGGGAGGAGCAGCAGCAGGTGGACACCCCTAGCTCATCCACTCAGGAATCTCAGAGGCTGTCCACTCCCTCCAAGTGTCCTCTGCCTGTGACTCCCTCAACCTCATCCTCTGTCACCTCAGATTTGGCAGCTGGTCCACAGGAGGCTAGGGCCCTCAAAGGCCTCGGCTGTCCAGAGGACCCATGCCAAAGACATCGGATGCAATGTGGCCAAACATTGCACAAGCTGTCTCCACCCCTGCTGCGGATGACAGGGCAGCACCTAGAAGAAGTGGTAGAAAAGTGAAGGAATTCTGATTATAAGTGGTTGCTCAGGTGTACACATTTTGTCACTTTATAATCTGAAAATATATTCACTTTCACTGAGTAATGTGTAATGTTGTTTTTCAGCTTCGTTGACAGGCTTCATGAGTCCGACCCCTGCACCTTCCCCCCCACTAGCAGTTCAGCTGCACGCAGCTGGACCATGAGTGATTCTGGAGGGAGAAGTGTATGTGTGACAGGGTCTTTCAGAGCCTCTTTCAAGCACTCTCCCACGCACATGGAGCTTTCATCTATCATACACATCCCACTTTCCTGAGCATTTTCAGTGCTGCCTGCTGGGATTCTCTTTCAGTTGTCCACCCACCATCTGATCCCGCTCCCATGCAGCACCATTTCCCATCCAGCACGAGGCTCCACCCAATTTCAATTTCAATGATGGTTGTAGTCAGATTTTTGCTCAACTCCCATGTCCTTTCCCCTCCCTCATTCACCCACGTCCTTTCCCCCATCACTGTCAAACCCCAGCATCACCTTCCACCGCCCCTTTGTTACCTATCAAACAGAACCATTTTCTTTCCAGGACGTCCAGGTGAATGTGCATGTTCCCTGCCTTCCTGAGAATCCCAACCCTATCCATATTGACCTCCTGGCCTCCTCCTTCCCACCCCCTCTGGGTCCCCACCAACCACCTTTGCCATCCCTTCTACCCGCTATCGATGCACCCTCACCCTCCCACCCTTCTGGCTCCCTCTGCTCCCTCTCATACTCACCATTCCCTCCTAACACACCCACCCTAAGTTCACACCCCAGGAGGCAGTCATTGACTCCAAAGACCCTACCCTTGCACATTCACCTGAACGTCCCTCATCCCTTATTCCCTCCTCCATTCTTACTCCCTCCTCCCCTAGGCACCTTCATTCCCCCTGGACTCCTTCCCCCCTCCAAACTCCCTCTCCCTCCAGACTCCTTCCCCCCCTCTGAACTCCTTGCCCCATCCAAACCCTTTCCCTTACACCTTCCTCCCCCTTTATACCTACCTCCCCACTTGTCGCATTCTCCCCCTTTAAACCCTCCTCTGCCTCCACCTCGCACCCCCGACCCCTTTGTGTCCCCCCCACCCCCAGCCTCACCCCCACTTGACATCTTCACCCTGCCCCCACCCCCCACCCCAAGCTCACTTCCCCACCTCCTCTCCCCAAACCCCCCACACCCCCCTGCCCGGTTCACCTTCCTCTCCCACTCACAGCTGGAGCCTCCTCCTTCCCACCCCCCTCGCTGATCATCCGTAGCAGCCCATGGCCAAGACTGTGGTGTTCTGAAGCAGACCCAAAGCATCAATGGAGGCCATCCACCTTCCTTGCAGTGGAGCCATGCCCGTGAGAGTCCACCCAGCTTGCGATGCACGTGTTCCTGCAGGGTCCCGGTTGCTGTCGGGCTCCAGCATCTTCTGCTCCCCGGATGTCTGCAATCTGAGCACTGCCCAAAAGATAAGTCTGACTTCTTCATGTCAAACTTGTCCAGGTGTGTTCTGGGCTGGCGTGTTTTCCTGCTGGCGTAACAGTAAATCTGGCATTGGGGGGACGATTCTGGCCAGGCCTTACTTTGCATCCCATTAGTGGGATGGAGTTCATGTTCATGCCGGTCTCCAATGGAATCAGTGTTCCGCCATGGCTGATACCATCGGACGATCCCGCTGTGCTTTGACACCAGTGTGAAACTGACTTTCGGTCTTCTTGCCGTGTTGTCCTTCCCTCCAGCCCACCATGGCACCCGACACCAACAGGGCCGGAAAGTTCCAGCCAGAGAGTAATGTATCAAAGTTTGCATTTGATACCAAGCTAGGTGGAAAGGTAAGCTGTCGGGAAGACATAGGGAGGCTGCAATGAGATATAGACAAGTTAAATGATTGGGCAACAAAATGGCAGATGGATTATAACGTAGGGCATTTGAAGTTACTCATTTTGGTTGAAATAATAGAAAAGCAGAATATTGTTTAAAAGGTAAGAAACTTGTAAGTGTTGATATTCAAAGAGACTTGGGTGTGCTCCTATAAGGAATGCAAAATGTTAGCATTTATTAGGAAGGCAAATGGCATGTTGGCCTTTATTGCAAAGGGATTGGAGTACAAGAATAAAGAAGTCTTGCTACAGTTTGTACAGGGTTTTGGTGAGACCACATATGGAGTACTGTGTGCAGTTTTGGTCTCCACCTTTAAGAAACAATATACTCGCATTGGAGGTGCTATAGTGAAGGTTCACTAGATTGGTCCCTGGGATGAGAGGGTTGTCCTATGATGAGAGGCTGAGTAAATCAGGTCTATATTTTCTGGAGTTTAGAAGAATGAGGGGCAATTGCATTAAAATGGACAAGATTCTGAAGGGGTTTGATAGGATGGATGCTGAGAGATTGTTTCCGCTGGTCGGGGAATTAAAATCACGGGTGCAGTCTCAGGATAAGGGGCTGATTATTTAGGACTGAGATGAGGAGAAATTTCTTCATTCATAGGATTATGAATCTTTGGAATTCTCAACCCCAGAGGGTTGTGGATGCTCCAGTGTTGAATACATTTAAGGTTGGGAAAGATAGATCTTTGGTCTCTCAGGGAATTAAGGGATACAGGGAACAGGCGGGAAAGTGGAGTTGAAGCCCAAGATTAGCTATGATCATATTGAATGACAGAGCAGGCTCCATGAGCCATGTGGTCTACTCCTGCTACTATTTCTTGTGGTCTTTCTGAAATTGTGTAATGTCCCATTTGTTCCACCAAAGCTTCTCCAGGAATTTTTTTATGGCAGCACACATCTGATCCAGCAGGAAGTCTCTCTCTCTCTCTGAGAACCGAACCCCAGTTAGAACTAGTTCTCAGTTCATATGTGACAAACATTATGATATGGCAGGTGGTAATTGCCGGGCTGACCAAACCCCAAAGGGAAACTTGGCCAAGCTATCGCAACGATTTGCAATTTGTATTTTTATTACAAGAAGGTATGTACACTGAAGTCAGAAGTAAAAAGTCCACCATCACTTTTGGAATGTTTTAAAATATTAAATTAAAACATTTGTTGACAAAAGAAAATAAAATTTAAACACATAAGATTACAGTTCCACAGTTAGAGTTAATCTTAAAACATTTCCCAAAAAATTTCTACTTAGCTAGACTCCCAAGTAAACACCCTCTTCCAGGCAACAGTCCAAATAGATTCATAGGCCAGGCTTTTTCACTGAGCGGGCAGGCCCATGCCCAACCTGCTCGAGCATAAAATGACACGTGATGACGTTGGGTGAGCATCCTGATGTCATGGTGCACTCACACGATGTTTCGATCAGTGGGCGCACACAGGAGTTGGCAGCGTGCCTGCCAACAATGAAAAGGCCCATTAAGGCCATTAACAATCCAATTGATTTAAATTTTTCGTTGCCCATCCAATCTTACGGTTGGCGGGCAGGTGAAAAGGCCAAGTGGCCTTTGCATTTTATGTAAAACCTCATCCATGGGCAGGATGAGGTTTTGATCCATTATTAAAATTTTTTAAAAAAATTTCATCCTAATTTCTAACATGTCCCTGCTCATGTGACAGACCCACATGAAAGGACATGTTTTTTAACACCTTAAAATTCTTTATTTTTTTATTTTCGAAGCTGTTCATCTCCCTAAGGCAGCTCTGTGCCTCAGGGAGCTTTTCCAGCATGCACCTGCATGCATGCGCAAAGTTCACGCTCGCCCTCCTCTCCCCTACACAGGCAGCGCTGAGCACTGTAGCACCCATTTCACGTTGGGCAAGCCTTAATTGGCCCACCAGCATGAAATTGTGGTCTAGCCCTGATCGTGGGCAGTGGTCGGCCTCCTGACTGCTCCCGCCCGGCCCCACCAAGCCCGCCCGACAAGGCCAAAATTCTGCCCATGATCTACAAAACATCCGATAATATTATTGCAAGACACCCACTGTTGCTATAAGGGAGATATTTCACAGGGCTTCCTTCTCCCTCTCACTCGACAGTGGAATTCTAAGGCTAAAACAAAACCTTGCTTTCTGGAATAAGCAAGCACTTCTCTGGGGTGGCTAGAGACTGATTTTCACAGGTCTGTCTTCGCTCAGTCCATCCCTCAAGATCTCACATGGCCACTCCTCTCATAAAGTGTTCAATCTTCCCTTAAATGTATATTCTCCCCTTTTAGCTCTAAGCCCGTTGTTCTAAAATTTATTTGGAAGTTGCCTTTGTCAGCATATAAAAATCTTTCATGTTGTCATTAAGGCCAGAACTTTGAGGAAAAATAAACTTAATAACTGTGCCTCACTTATTTATGATCTTTGCCAGTTGTAAAACTTCCTGTTATGCTTCTTTGAAATTCAACAGCTAACAATTCACTCGTCACTTGTCTCCTAATGCAAATTCCTATTCATATTGTATCTGCTAGGATCTCATCTTAGCTCATCCCTCTCCATTTCAAAATACCTGCTTTCAGCTCTTTCCTGGACTCGAACTCAAGTTCTGTCGAAGGGTCATGAGGACTCGAAACGTCAACTCTTTTCTTCTCCGCCGATGCTGCCAGACCTGCTGAGTTTTTCCAGGTAATTCTGTTTTTGTTCTGCTTTTACACCTAACCACTTTGATGATTAAAACATTGCAGCGTGGCTGTCTTCAGTTTAATTAACTCACACACACACACAAATGATCCAAACCTCACTATTCACCTCCTTTTAGAATAAATCACAATAATATTATGAGAATTATAATAGTTTTGTGATGCCCCACCATTGTAGAATTGGGCTAGGTGACCTGAACTTGCTCAGGAGTTTACTTCAGGATACTCACGCTGTTAGCCACAGGGATAGGACCTGGGTTGAAAGTGATTAACAGAAGAAGCTGTATCGGGAAGGCCCCAAGATGAATTGAAAAGTAAACTTGCAGAACAATTAATATCCCACTCTCTTTTCTGAACATTTCATATCCTTGAATATTAAGTGCCCAGTCCTCACGGTTTTTAAACCACGTTTCCATTATCGCCACTACACCATGGGCAACATTTTCCCCCCATTGGGGTGGTGGGGGGGGGATTGTGCGGGAGCGGGCGTGTTCCCGATCAGCACCCCGGTTGGGGACGCGCCGTCATTTTACGTGGGTGGGCCAATTGTGCGCTCCCTGTGTGGGCGGGGGAGGGGCGGATTCCCTCAGCCGGGAATGCGCTCTTTAGAGGCTAAGTGCTGCCTCAGGGAGATCAGTGGAAGTTATAAAAATTTTTGGAAGGGTAGAAAAAATATTCGTGACATGTCCCCTCATGTGACACTGTCACATGAGCTGGGACATGTCCATTTCTTATATTTAAACATTTTATACACATTTTAAATCCCTCATGAAACCTCATCCCGCCCGTGGATGAGGTTTCATGTTTTTTCTGAAGGCCCCTGGGCTCTTTGCCTGCCCGCTAACCTTAAGGTTGGACGGGCAGGTCCATTAATTGGTTTAATTACTTTTTTAAAGGCATTAAGTGGCTGTTGACAGTTCGGCGGGTGCACAGCCGATTCAGCAGTGCGCCCACCAAACTATGAATCTAAATGACGCGGGGCAATGTCAGGATGCCTGCCCGATGTCATCCCGCGTCATTGTACGCATCGGTGAGCAGGTCCCGCCCCCAGCTCATCGACTGGAAGATGCAGCCCCATATTCCCTCAGGGTTACTTATGCTTGTAGGACACGAAACTTATTCACCACACTTTGTGCATTTACATACCTGCATTTGAAACATGTACTTGTAACCTTCCTTAGTCCGATTCTATCTAATATGGTGCTACTTCCTTCTCTAGTACTGTCCAACACTCTCATTCCTTTATGCACCTTATTCCTCTTTTCTACCTCTATATACTGGTGCCCATCCCCCTGTTAATTTAGTTTAAATCTTCCACAGCTGTACTAGTGAACCTACCCGTAAGGACATTGGTTCAAGTCCTGTTGAGGTCCCTTTTGAGTAGGTGCCTCCTACCCAAGAACTGGTCCCAATGCCCTTAAAATCTGAAGCCCTCCCTCCTGCATGTGCCTCAAGCCTGCAACAATCCTCCCCATTTTCCTATTTCTACTCTCGCTAGCGCCTGGCACTGGGAGTAACCTAGAGATTACCACCCTCGAGGTTCTACTTTTTAACTTTTTCTCTAGCTCCTGAAAATCTGATGTAGCACCTTGGTACCTGCTCTCTCAATGTCATTGGTACTGACAATTACCAGAACTACTCCCTTCCCCCCTGCAGGATATTCTGCAGCCTCATCATGATGCCACTTCACCCAGGGGAGCAACATACCATGTAGGACTCACGATAATGGTCACTGAAATGCCTGCCTGGCCCCTTAACTTTGGAATCTCCTATAATGACTGCATTTCTATTCTTAGCTGTTCCTTCCTGTGCAGTCCTTTGCCCATTGGTCTGGTCTGCACTGCTTCAAGGCGTTGTCACTGCCAGCAATCTCGGATGCTGAGTAGCAATTTGAGAGCAGCACATGCTCTGAAGACTCTTACATTTGCTGCCTCTTACTGATGGCCACCTATCTACTATCCTGAACTTGCACTGCCTGTGGGGTGACCTCCTCCTGGAATCTATGATCCAGGAGACTCTCATCCTCTCTCATGCTCTGCAATGCCTCTAGTTGCCCCATAAGCTTGGAAATCCTGAGCTCAAGCTCAAGTAGCCAGAGACACTTCCTACACATGTAGCCCCCAAATCACAGGAAGTGTCCTGAAGTTCCCATATAGCATAGGAATTGCATGCAAGAGGTCTAAGCTTTCCATCCATGCTTTCAAACACATTTCTATTCTCTCTTTAAGAATCTAGTTAATACATTGTTCAAAATATTAATTTTAATTTATGCCTCCAGACCTGCTTTATATAAATACTTTTATTAATTCACTTACTGTTAATCTTACCCAATTGGAATTTCAATTTCCCAGCTTCTAGTTTGAATCAGTACTCAAGTTTAGAGAGAGAAAGCGAGAGAAAAAGGAGAAATACTCAGTATCAAATCACCTACCTGCCTTCCTGTGACTCCGCACTTTGATTGTCTTTGTTTCTTTTTAACGTGGTCCATTCAGGTCTAGTTGGCTATCCCGCAGCTCTGCTCCCATTCTCACTGCTGCTGCTGATTAGGAGCCAGGGTGACTCAGGAAGTATTGACTAGGTGACATGGTGACTCAGGAAGTATTGATTAGGAGACAGGATGTAGCAGGAAGTATTGATTAGGAAACACGGTGACAGAGGAAGTATTGATTAGGAGACAGGGTGACACAGGAAGTATTGATTAGGAGACAGGGTGTGTCAGGAAGTATTGATTAGGAGACACGGTGACACAGGAAGTATTGATTAGGAGACAGGGTGTGTCAGGAAGTATTGATTAGGAGACACGGTGACACAGGAAGTATTGATTAGGAGACAGGGTGTGTCAGGAAGTATTGATTCGGAGACAGGGTGTGTCAGGAAGTATTGATTCGGAGACAGAGTGTGTCAGGAAGTATTGATTAGGAGACAGGGTGTCTCAGGAAGTATTGATTCGGAGACAGGGTGTGTCAGGAAGTATTGATTAGGAGACAGGGTGTCTCAGGAAGTATTGATTGGTTCATGTAGTGAATCAGAAGTATAGAACAAATGATTGTGTGAATCAGGAAGTATTGATTAAGTGACAGGGTGAATCAAGAAGTAAGAATGTAAGAATGTAGGCTGTGTTTGCTGCCAATGTAGTGCCTGCACAGTTATATGCGCAGCCACCATCTTTATAGGGGGTAATATGCTACATGAACCCAGCTTATTCACTTTCAAGAACTATGTACCATGCATCAAAATAAAGTGGCTGTCAGTATTTTGCAAAATCATATTTAGTTCTGCAACATCATTAATTCATTGATGACAGAAATCATTAAAGTGAGTTGAAGCACTGGCATTCAGTAACGATACTGGATTGTCCCTGTCACTCCTCATAAAATGCTGTACCACTTTCTCCAAGTGTCAATAAAATGCTTGTGAGCTGGGATATTCTGAGCAACCTGCTCACTAAGTAATGTGTAGAATCCATGGAATCCACAAACTGAGAGCATACTGCAATCATTGAGTTAGAAAGCTAAATGAGTTAGCAGTACGCTGGACAAACTGATGTGTGCATGTCATTGGATTGGACGGGTATTCGTGGCTATCTTACACAGCCATATTGCAATGGAAGGAGACATAATGAAGAGCAGAAGAAATTGGAACAGGAGTAAACAATATGCCCCTCTAACCTGCTCTGTCAGCTGATCTTCTGCCTCTACTCCGCTTTCCCATCTGCTCCCCATATCCCTAAATTCCCTGAGAGACCAAAAATCCATCTATCCCAGCCCTAAATATATTCAAAGATGGAGCATCCACAACCCTCTGGGGTAGAGAATTCCAAAGATTCACAAACCTTTGAGTGAAGAAATTTCTCCTCATCTCAGTCCTAAACGATCGGCCCCTTATCCTGAGTTGTGCCCCCGTGTTTTAGATTCCCTAACCAGTGGAAACAATCTCTTAGCACCTACTCTGTCAAACGCCCCTCAGAATCTTGTACGTTTCAATGGGATCACCTCTCATTGTTCTAAACTCCAGACGATATAGGCCCATTTTACTCACCCTCTCATTATAGGGCAAGCCCCTCATCCCAGGGACCAATCTAGTGAACCTGTGTTGTACCACCTCCAATGCATAAACTTGGAGACCACAACTGAACACGGTATTCTGGGTGTGGTCTCCCCAAAGCCCTGTACAATTATAGCAAGACTTCCCTATGCTTGTACTCGAGTCCCCTTGCCAGAAAGGCCAACATTTCATTTGCCTTCCTAACTGCTTTCTGTGCCTGCACAATAACTTCCTGTATTCCTTGAACGGGTACACGCAACTTTCTTTGACCATTAGGGATAAACGGGGCATTTTGAAGTTGACAGGCTGTGTCTAGTGGAGCAAGGGGCAATGAGAGAGCATTTAGAAATTTCACATCTTTTAAAACATATTTTGCTTTGCAATTCATATGGCCAAAGTGAATATCTTCACGCTTCCCCACATTATACTCCATTTGCTATCTTGTTGCCACTCACTTAACCTGTCTATATCTCTTTGCAGCCTCTCTTTGTCCTCCTCATAGCTTACCTTCCCACCTAGCATTAGTAAAACCAGATACATGACTTTTGATCTCTTCATCTAAGTCATTAATATCGATTGTAAATAGCTGAGGCCCCAGCACTGAGCCTTGCGGCACTCCAATAGCCACAGCCTAACAACTTCAAAATGCCCCGTTTATCCCTAATCTCTGCTTGCTGTCCATTAACCAGACCTCTGTCCAAATCTCTGTCCGTGCTAATATATTACCACCAAATCCAGGCGTCTTCATCTTGCCTATTAACCTTTTGTAACACCTAATCAAATGCCTTTTGGAAGTCCATGTACAGTACATCTACTGGTCCCCCTTTATCTACCCTACTGGTTATATCCTCAACAATAGTAACCCAGAGGCCCAGGCTCATGATCTGAGGACATGCATTCAAATCCCATCATGGCAGCTGGTGGAATTTAAATTTGATGAATGAAACTGGAATTGAAAGCCAGTCTCAGTAATGGTGAACACGGAACTTGTCAATTGTTGTAAAAACCCACCTGGTTCACTAATGCCCTTTAGGGAAGGAAATCCGCCATCCTTACCCAGTCTGGCCTACATGACCAGACCTACAGCAATGTGATTGACTCTTAACTGCCCTCTGAAATTGCCTAGCAAGTCACACAGTTCAAGGGCAAGAAGGGATGGGCAACAATTGCTGGCCTTAGACATTGACATCCACATCCCATAAAAGATTAAAGATCTCTGGTCATACTATGCTTTCCTAAGTGCATTAAGACTTCCTGAATAATGGATTCCAGTATTTCCCTGATGACTGATGTTAGGCTAAATGGCCTGTAGTTCCCTGTTTTCTCTCTCCCTTTTTTGTTTGAATTAAGTGGTGTTACATTTGCTGACTTCCAATCTGCTGGGACTATTCCAGAATCTAAGGAATTTTGAAAAGTCATAGCCAGCGTGTCCACTATCTCTGCAGCTCCCTTTTTTTAGAACCCTAGGATGAAGACCATCAGGTCAAGTATTGATCCGGTGACTGTTTGAACCCGGGAAAGAAAATTATTCAGTGACAGCTCAGCTGCATGTTATGATTCTGCTTTTCTGGAGGGTAATGCATTTGAGTTGATGACAGATCGATGGACAAGTGACCAACCACCCTCCTGTTGCAGTGCCTTACAACCTGGGCATGTTCAAAAAAAAATAAAATGACGGGTCTTAATTTTCCTGCCGCTCATGAGAAAACAAATGGATAAAGAGGGGCTCGTTCTCCACCGTCTGCTCATTGGCAGACAAGGCTCAGCGGTGGGGTGATGACATGGAAAACGGGCCCACTTGATTTTCAGTCAAGTGGATGAAGGGAGGAATGCGACCGAGCATTCAGATCGTAGCAGGAGCAGGACACGATTGTGCAGGAAGGTTTAGCTGGATTATCACAGTGGATATGTTGTCCAGCATTGAACCTCATGTGACGCTTGGGCCTGCCAACCTTCCAGGATCATTCTGGAGTCTCCCGCTATCAGAACGCTAACTTCAGGTCACTGTTGTCCCGGCTGCTGAAGAAACCATGGGGGCATTAAAATAAATTGTTCCTCAAAAAAACATTCTTAAAGCATTCCTGTTACTCACCCATAAAAATATCGGACATGGGAATAGTAGTCTGCTCGATTGACTGTCAGGAATTGTTCAGCCAGGTAATGAAGATCTACTCGTTTTCCCAGAGTTTATGTGTGTTGGAGCCGCCAGTGGGAATGGGGTAGCTGGAGGCAGGAGGTCATGTTATTACACCTCCAGGGATATGTCCCGTTGGAGTTGACGACTGTCTTCTTGGTTTCCCAGTGATGGCCTGTGGGAACTAGGAGAGAATATTAGAAAGTAATACCACGTAACACAGAATGCTGGGAGAGGCAGGTAGCACTGAAATAGAGAATAGTAAGTTAATAGATGGAGCGGAGTAAGACAGCAAGTAGTGAAGTCTAAATCAGGGTTACATGGCCTGTATGTGAATACTCGGTGTATGGTTAATAAAATCGGGGAACAGACACAGATTTCCTTGTGGGATTATGATGTTGTGGCGATAGCCGAGAGCTGGTTTAAGGAAGGGCGGATCTGAGTGTTAAATATTCCTGGTTGCAAGGTGTTCAGAAAAGATGGGAATTGGAAAACAGGAGGAGGGGTGGCGTTTTTGGTTAAGGAGAGTATTGCAGTATTGGAGAAAGAGGGTGGGTCAGAAGATTCAAGGACAGAATCGACTTGGCTAGAGCTAAGGAGTAAGAAGGGTGAAATTACATTGCTCAGTGTAATATATAGACCACCAGCTAGTGGGAAGGATATAGAGGAACAAATCTGCAAGGAAATTACAGAGAGGTGTAAACATCATACAGTAGTTATAATGGGGGAGTTTAATTACCCGTATATAGACTGGGACAGTGGTAGTATAAAGGGCAGAGAGGGGCAAGAGTTCCTAAATTGTGTTCAGGAGAATTTCCTACAGCAATATGTGTCCAGTCCAACAAGAAAGGAGGCACTGCTAGACCTGATCCTTGGGAATAAGGTGGGCCAAGTAGATTAAGTGACATTTAGGGGTCAGTGATCATTGTTTCATAAGGTTTAGGATGACGGTGGAAAGTGACATTGGTCAATCCAGAGTAAGAATAATCAACAAGCAGAGAGCAGACTTCAATGGGCCAAGAATGGAGCAGGGCCGGATAGACTGGAACCAAAGGTTCGTGGGAAAAACAGTAGCTGAACAATGGGCTACCGCCAAGTGGAGATGGTTTGGGCACAGTCAAGGTATGTTCCCTCAAAAGGGAAAGGCAGGACAAACAAACGCAGAGGTCCCTGGATGACAAAGGAGATAGAAATTAAGTTAAAGAAAAAGTGTGCTTACAACGGGTGTCAGGGAGCGAATACAATTGAGATCCAAGCTGAATATAGAAGGTTCAGAAGGGATGTGAAAAAGCAAATACAAGAATCAAAGAGAGATTATGAAAAAACTGGCAGCTAACATAACAGGAAATCCCAAAGTATTCTGTAAGCACATCAACAGTAAAACCGTGGTAAAAGGAGGAGTAGGGCTGATTAGGGACCAAAAATGGGATTTACACATAGAGGCAAGAGGCATGGCTGAGGTGTTAAATGAATATTTTGCATCTGTCTTTACCTATGAGGTAGATGTTGCCCAGGCCATGGTGACAGAGGAGGAAACTCAGTCACTAGAAGGGGTTAAAATTGATAAGGAGGAGATACTGGATATGCTGTCGGTACTTAAAGTTGATAAGGTACTGGGACCGGATGAGATGCATCCAAGAATATTGAAGGAAGTGAGAGTGAAAATTGCAGAGGCACTGGCCATAATCTTTCAATGTTCCCCGGATTTGGGGAGGTACTGGAGGACTGGAGAATTGCAAACATCATGCCTTTGTTCAAAAAAGATTGTAAAGATCTGCCCTGCAACTACAGACCAGTCAGTTTAACTTTGGAAACTTCTAGAAACAATTATTTGGGATAGAATTAATAGTTACATGGAAAAATCTGGATTGATTCGGAAGAGTCAGCATGGATTTATTAAAGGAAAATCGTGCCTAACTAACTTGCTGGATTTCTTTGAAAAGGTAGCAGAGATGGTTGATGAGGGTAAGGCCATTGATGTGGTGTATATGGACTTCCGAAATGCGTTGATACAGTGCCACACAACAGACTTATGAGGAAAGTTATAGGTTATGGAATAAAAGGGACAGGAGCAACATGGATACAAAATTGGCTGAGGGATAGGAAACAGAGAGTAATGGTTAATGGGTACTTTTCAGGCTGGAAGAAGGTTTGTTGTGGAGTTCTCCAGGGGTCGGTATTGGGACCCTTGCTTTTCCTGATATATATAAATGATCTAGATCTTGGTGTGCAGTGGACAATTTCAAAGCTTGTGGATGACACAAAACTTGGGAGAATTGTAAACTGTGAGGATGAGAGTGTAGAACTTCAAAAGGATATTGACACATTGGTGGAGTGGGCACATAGGTGGCAGATGAAGTTCACTGTGGAGAAGTGTGGGGTGATATACTTTGGTACAAAGAACATGGAGAGGCAGTATAATATAAAACATACTATTCTAAAGGGTGTGCAGGAGCAGAGAGACCTGGGTGTATAAATCATTAAAGGTGACGGGACAGGTAGAGAGAGCTGTTTCTACCTGTCCTGCCACCTTTAATGATTTATTCTAATAAGCCTTATTCTAGGCTTCACCAATAGGTGCATAGAGTACAAGAGCAGGGAGGTTATGATGAACTTATATAAGACACTGGTTAGACCTCAGCTGTAGTATTGTGTACAGTTCAGGGCACCTGAACATAGGAAGAATGTGAACACATTGGAGAGATTGCAGAAGAGGTTTACGAGAATGGTTCCAGGGATGAGACACTTCAGTTATGAGGAAAGATTGTAGAATTTGGGACTGTTTTCCTAGGAGAGGACACTGCTGAGAGGAGGCTTGATAGAAGTTTTCAAAATCATGAGGGGTCTGGACAGAGTCGATAGGGAGAAACTGTTCCCGGTTGTAAACGGATTGAGAACCAGAGGGCACAGTTTTAAAGTGCTTTGCAAAAGGAGTAAATGCGAGGTGAGAAAAAAAAACTTTTTCACACAGCGAGTAGTTAGGGTTTGGAATGTACTGCCTGGAAGTGTGGTGGAGGCAGGTGCGATTGAGGCATTCAAGAGGGCATGGGATGATTATTTAAGTAGAAACAATGTGCAGGGTTACGGGGGAAAGGCAGGAGATTGGCACTAAGTTAAAATGCTCAGAGAGCCGGTGCAGACACGATGGGCTGAATGGCCTCCCTGCACACTGTAACAATTCTGTGATTCTGTGAATTCCAGGTCACAATCCGCAGGTGAATAAGCTTGCAGTTGCTACTGCTGGCCACCAGGTGGGGCACAAGGTCTTAAAATGGTGTCGGTTCAGCTGACTTGTGTCTTTGTAGAAACCTTTCAACATGAGACTTTCAGTATGAAGGCCCTAGATCTGAATTCCAACCTTTCCCCCCACAGCTCAGTGGGTGAACGCATGTCTCATGTGATAAGAGGGAAGATTTTTTGACTGCTGGGCCAGGATGACTAGGCCTTGTGACTGAGAATGTTTAAATGCTGAACATCTTTCAAGAGATTCCTCAGAAACATAACCGGGAGCTTGATCTAAGTATTTGAGTGCCACATACATCTGTTTTCATGCTTTGTAAGCAAGGGCCCAGTCACCTCAAGCAGCAATGTCCACTGTTTGGACTCAGGTTCCCTTCCACTAATCCAGTCTTATCATATTTAGCACCATTGAAAGTAAACTGAATCCAAGTGTTCCTTTGAAATTTAACCAATTCATTACCCTATAGGGGGTATGTTTGTAGCCCTGTACCTTCTCTTGTGTGGTGTTGTACTTAGTAAAGCCTGTTTTAAAGGAAGTTAGGAGGCTGCAATCTAAACCCTAACCCTAACCAAAGGCCCAATGCTAACTCTATCCCTATATCGAAGTCTAACTCTTTTTCCCTATCCCTAACTCTAATTGTAAACCATCCCAAACCATATCCCTAACCTATCCCTATCCTTAACTGTAATGCTCTCTCTAACCCAACCTCTCTATCCCAATTCTTAATCATAATCCTATCCCTTATCCTATCACTTTCCCTAACCATAACCTATTCACATCCCTAATCCTAACCCTAGCCTTATCACTTTCGCAAACATTAACCCCATCTCTAATCCTAACACTAAACCTATCCCTAGCTCTGATTTAAACCCTACATTAAAAGTGCTACTTGTTGCTTTGTGAAGTCAGGAAACCTTGAACGGTGAGCTACCACTGTGCTAAGTGGGTTAAATTCAGAACAGATCTAGCAACTCAAAACTGGGCACCCATGAGGTGCTGTGGGCCATCAGCAGCAGCAGAATTGACTTGAACACAATCTGTAACCTCATAGCTCAGCATATCCCACATTCTACTGTTACCATCAAACCGGGGGAATCAACCCTGGTTCAATGAAGGCAGGAGGGCATGCCAGGAGCAGCACCAGGCATACCTAAAAATGAGGTGTCAACCTGGTGAAACTATAACACAGGACTACTTGTGTGCTAAACTATGCAGCAAGTGATAGACAGGGCTAAACGATTCCACAACCAATGGATTGGATATAAGCTCTGCAGTCCTGCTACATCCCATTGTGAACAGAAATATGGAAAATGGGAGATGGCAAGGGATCTTAAGAGAAAGGGGCAGGAATAGGCCATTCAGCCCATTGAGATAGATGGGTGAAAGATATGCAAAGAAAGAGCATTAGAAAGAGCTGAAAAGCCAGGAAAATGATTGCCACTGTGACCCAAGTGACAAGCACAGCTTGTTGTTTTATCCGTTACATTTTAAAGCCATTGATTTGGAGAACTTTACAGTACAGAAGGAGACTGTTTGGCTCATTGCCTCTGTGCTGTCTCTCTGGAAAAGCCATTCACTCTGCTCCAATTCCTTACTTTCCCACTGTTTTCTTTTCAGTGCTTATTTTTCAAATACTCGTTTCCCTTGTTAGCATTATTCTGAATTCTGGATCCCCCAGTATTGTGAGTCCATGCCTCAAATAAACCTCTTTGTAAAACAGTCACCAAATCTCCCACTCTGTTCTTTTCACTATTCGGAAATAATTCCCTCTTGTAACTAATTCACTGATCTGTGGAAATCATTTTTTCCTCTTAGTTACCTTGACATCATCATTTCAATGTCACTGTCACATCTCCTCTTCACTTCTTTAGGCCAATGAAAATCTAAAATCCCTCCTTACAGCCTGGCACCTCTGCTACCTTCATGAAGCTCTTGTGTGCTTTCCCCAATTCCTTGTCACCCTCCCAAAGTAAGGTCCCAAACCTGGCCCTTATATTCTAACCGTGACTGAACCACTGGTGTGTACATATAGAATATCTCCCCCATTTGTAGGACATCACTGTTTATAACCCTCCAGTTTGCAAAAGACCCCATCAAACAGCAAACAGTGATTCCTGTTAAACTGCTTCCTATCCATCCAGTCCCATTATCTTTACTACCCGGTACCTGTATTTTAATGTCAACAACAAAAGTCCCACATGACATCTTACCCAAAAGCCTTTTGAAAATCCAAATAGACTGCATTCAGGGAGATGGTGGTGCAGTGGTCATGTCACAGGACTAGTAACCCAGAGGCCCAGGCTAATTTGCTGGGGACACAGGGTTCAAACCTCACCATGGCAGCAGGTTGAATTTAAATTCAATGGTAATGGTAACCATGACAACTGTCGTCAATTGTTGTAAAAACCCATCTGGTTCACTAATGCCCTTTAGGGAAGGAAATCTGCTGCCCTTACCTGGTCTGACCTACATGTGACTCCAGACCCACAGCAATGTGGTTGATTCTTAACTGCCCTCTGATTTGGCCTAGCAAGACACTCAGTCAGGGATGGGCAACAAATGCTGGCCTTGTCAGCGGTGCCCACATCTCATGAAAGAATAAAGGAAAAGAAAACTGTCCAACAACCCTCTGCAATCTCTGTGCTGTTCCAGTTCTGCTCTCTTGCCAATCCCTGATTGTTTCTGCTCTACCCTTGGCAGCCATGCCTTCAGCTGCCTTGGCACTCAGATCCAGAATTCTGCCCAAACCTCTCTCCTCCTTTAGGTTGCCCTTTGAAATCTCTCTGACCAAACATCTGGTCACTTGCTCTCCTGCCTCCTTTGACTTGGTGTCAGTTTATCTGAATACATTCCTGTGAAGCTCCTCGGGACATTAACATCAAGTTCCTGCCATGGTTTTTCAAATCCTTTTAGTACTATCTTCTTTAGTCCCTTCCAGTCTCTCCTTGTACACTCTCAGCTACTTTCTCCTCCATTTGGTTTGATTTTCTGATCCATTATTAGCTTCGCTGGGTGCCTCATTTTAAAGTCACAATTTAATTTATATTGCTCCACTCACCTAAGAAACTCCAGCTCTATTTGCACCCTCTTTACTATTTGTAGGAACAAGTCTGTTTCCCCACTTCCTGATTGAATGTCTGTACCCGCTGTCATCTGCCAGTTATTCTTCCCAGTTTATCTGGGGCCAGGGCTGTTGGAGCATCCCTAAGACAGTGGAAGGATTGCATCTCACTCCCTTGCTGCTGCACAAATTCAGACCAATTAATAAAATTGAAACTTTTCCACTTTGCAACGGCACTTGATTACGTTTGGAAAAGTGGCCTTGTGTGTTTTAAATCTCCCCTCCTCCTCTCAAGAACACTTGACCCCAGGGGCACGCAGATATCCCTGGTGTATAGTAGCATGTAGTAGTATGACAAAAACTGACAAGTTTCCCTCAGTTACATGTCATTATAATATGCCCACCCCTAACTTTCATTAGAATGAATGGGTATTTGCCCAGCAATGCCAGTACTCTTCAAACCTGTACCAGCATGGCACAGAATATTCTGCTTGTATGACAAGATGGCACATCACAGGAAAGGCAAATTGCCCCAGGATGAACAGACCATTTCAAGATCTTGAGTTGCTTTGAAGAAGGAGAATATACAGAGGCTGACAGAAAGGAAGGAATGGGGAAACAGAGCAGCAACCTCAGAGCTAGTGCCACCCTTGTATTTGCTTTCCAACAATTCACAACACTTGGGATGCAACACACAGTGATCTCTGAAGAGTATTGTAAGTATGTGTACCAGGTAACCCAGCCATAGTAAGCTTTTCAAATATATATCTATATATTAGTACTCATAGCAATGGCTATGCAAGAAGCGGTCTGTAGTATAGGAGACATTACCCCATTAGCTGTCTATGAGAAGGGATAAGAAATATACTTGGTATATGGCAGTACAGTCAATGAGACTAGCGAGAGTAGTCTGGAATGAATAGCAGTCATCTCATACATATACTGGGAAGAGTCTTCAACGTTACATAGATCCACTTGTGTGGGATGCCTGGACAATATAAGGCCTGTACAAGAAGTGATACCATCTAACCCCTCCACTAAGTGTCAACAGCATATACTCAAATCATGTATATATTGTGCTCACATTCTATAAAATATACAACTGACTGAGTCTCTTTACGGAACTCAAGTCTTGTTAAGGTTAGTGTATGCAGTGAATACGACATACTTGCAACCTCCCCAAGAAGTCCTTGCTATGTGCTTATTGGTATCTATTCGGATATGCACTACCTGTATTTATTACCTTATTGACTTGATTCACTACCAAGTATCAACCATACATTTCCTCAGTTTTGAACTTTAATTAAAAGTAAAAGATTTCTGACAATATGTTACAGTACCTCCATGTAAGAGCAATAGCAGTACATGACAATTTCCGATTTCGACCCAAGAGTGTGTAGCAGCCACACTCAATCTATTCCTCTTCTGTTTTTAGAAGCGACTCCAAAAAGCTCCGAGTGAAACAGGAAGAGGTTCCACCTTACAGTGCCCTGTGTCACCTGCTACACCCCTCACAGGCATTAGCTCAGAGGCATCTACCTGGGTGTCTTAGAAAGTCACTTTGAAGAGTAAATGAGTGAGTAGTAGGTGAAATCACAAAGTACTCTAAGGTGGTGGCAGTGGAGTAACAGGGCTGTGCTAGCCAAAGAGGGTTGCAATTTGTGACCTTCCTCAACTGCAGAATTAGGACTCTGCAGGGTTTAACATATAGAGGAACGCTGATAGCTGAGCATGATCATTTTCTGCTGTCCTTCGAGACTGTACAAGCACTCTGCCAAGTCAGGCAGCTTTTGTAGATAGCTTCACTTTCCATCTCTGTCCAGTTGTGCAGGACAGATCCCTCAAAGTTGGAAACCACCAATAATGTGGTGACTGTACGAGGGACGGGGGGAGGAGGTCACAGCTGACTGCCCAGAGACAGGAGCCCATCGGGCTGTGAAAGGACCTGTCCTGTGTGTGCTATGGAGCTCTGAGGTTCTGACCTGGATTGGGATAGGGTATTATATGGATCAGCAGGCAGCTATGCCCAGGAACACACCCTGAGAAAGCTGTAGATTCAGCAGCATAAGTCAGAGAAAGTTTTGAAACAGGAGAGAACCAATGGAACCAAAGAACCACCTTGTAACAACTACACTGGAATCTCACAGTGTCAAACAGAAGCTGGCGATGTTTCTTTATGCTCCTGTGCTCTTTTCTACACTGGAGAATGACCAATACTATACAGGACATATGCCTGTCAAAGGCACATACAATCGAGCACTAGTGCACACCCAAATCTCCAGAGACAGATTTAGCATAATAGTTAAAATAATCTATAAAACACTTCACCGGTTCCATCATCTTACAGAGCCAGAACCAGTGTCCTAAAAGGTGTCATAAAAATGCAGACAAATTAATCCATTTGGGAACACAGGAGTGGGGAAGATCATTCTGCCCCTCCAACCTGTTCTGTCATTTTATGAGATCCTGGCTGATCTTCATCTTAACTCTATCCACCTTTTTTTATTCATTCATGGGTTGTGGGTGTCACTGGCTGGGCCAGCATTCTTTGTCCATCCCTAATTGCCCTTGAGAAGGTGGTGGTAAGCTGTCTTCTTGAACCGCTGCAGCCCATGTGGTGTAGGTACAGCCACAGCACTGTTAGGGAGGGAGTTCCAGGATTATGACCCAGCAACAGTGAAAGAATGGCGATATATTTCCAAGTCAGGATGGTGAGTGGCTTGAAGGGGAACTTACAGGCAGTGGTGTTCCCATGTGTCTGCTGCCCCTGTCCTTCTGGGTGGTAGTGGTCGTGGGTTTGGAAGGTACTGTTGAAGGATCCTTGGTGAGTTTCTGCAGTGCATCTTGTAGATGGTACACACTGCTGCTACTGTGCAATGGTGGTGGAGGGAGTGAATGTTGTGGATGGGGAGCCAATCAAGAGGGCTGCTTTGTCTTGGATGGTGTGAAGCTTCTTGAGTGTTGTTGGAGCTGCACTCATCCAGGCAAATGGAGAGTATTCCATCACATTCTTGATGGAATGTGCCATGTAGATGGTGGGCAGAGTTTGGGGAGTCAGGAGGTGAGTTACTCATCGCAGGATTTCTAGCCTCTGACCTGCTTTTGTAGCCACAGTATTTACATGGCTAGTCCAATTCAGTTTCTGGTCAATGGTAACCCCCAGGACGTTGATAGTAGGGGATTCAACGATGGTAGTGCCATTGAACATCAAGGGGTGATGATTAGATTGTCTCTCGTTGGAGATGGTCTTTGCCTGGCACTTGTGTGGCGCGAATGTTACTTGCTATTTGTCAGACCAAGCCTGGATATTATCCAGGTCTTGCTATATGTCGACATGGACTGCCTTGGCTCTAACATCTTTTACACCCTTGGCCAGAAAAAAATCTATATGTCCCAGATCTTAATATTATTTATTGAGCTAGCATCTACTACTTTTTGGGGCAGGGTGCTCCACATTTTTACCACCCTTTGCATGAAGAAGTGTTTCCTAACCTCTCTCCTGAGTGGCCCGCCTTTGATTTTAAGGTTATGCCTCTTTGTCCTGGGCTACCCCATCAGCAGGTAAAGTTTCTCTCTGCACCATCAGTGTAGACTTTCAAAATTCTAAAAATCTGAATGAAATTGCTCCTTAACCTTCTTCTGATAATACAAGCCTAGTTCATGTAATCCCTTCTCATAATCTAACCCTTGGGGGCCCGGTAACATTCTGGTGAATCTGGGCTTCCCTGCATCCAAAACCAGCATATCCTTTTTAGGGTGTGCAGAACAGTCCTTGGTGCTTCTGGGATGGTTTAAGCAGGGCTTTGTATAGCTGGAACAAAACTCGCTCTCCTTTATATTATAGGCCCCTAGTGATAAAGGCCAACAGGCCATTAAACCTGTCGTTTTTTTTTGTACCTAACCACTAGTGATCTATGTAGATGGATTCCTGGATCTCTTTGGACCATCATGTTCCTAGATTTTTATCATTTAAACAGTATACATGTCTGTGCTTTTGGGTTTGAAATGGATGACCTCATGAGTATCTCCATTGAAATACATCTGCCACTGTTTTATCCACTTACTTAACCAATCAACATCTCTTTGCAATTCTATGCTCCTACTGACACTACTTACGATACCATCTATCTTGTGCCACCGGCAAACTTGGGTAAATGGTTCTCAGTTGTTGTGTTTTCTAAGTCATTAATAAACATAGTGAATAGTTGAGGTACCAGCATTCTTGTAGGGCTCACTTCTTTGCAAATCCTGTACATCCATCAAGACTCTCACATCCTCCACATTCTCCATCCTCCACCCCGAGCCTCATCTCCCACCCTGCCATGAGACCACCCGCGCTTATCTGGTCCTGGACCATGAATCTGGGGACTGCTTGTAGTCCCAGTTCTGGCCACCGCTGCTGCTGGCGCTGATGGGACTATGGAGCTGCTGGTTAATCGGGTTGGCCGGCAGCTCTTTGAGGTGGGTATTCCTCCTGAATGAGGGGCAGAAGACCTGTCTACATCAAATCAACACACCTTGGAGCATTTAATGGCCGTGGGGCAGCCAGCATTGGTGGGGATGCGTTCTCTACTGATTCTTCCCATGGTGGAGCAGGAACGCCCACTATCTGAAAAATCCTGCTCATGAGTTTTAATTTTAATTAACAGTCCTTTATGTGGGATCTTACTGAATGCCTTCTGAAGGTCAATATATAAGCTATATCGACTATGATGAACTGTCGGGTTCTGTTTCTCTCTCCACAAATGCTGCCAGACATGCTGAGTTTTTCCTGCACTTTCTGTTATATTTCAGATTTCCAGCATCTGCAGTATTTTGCTTCAGTATAAACTAGAGGCATTGCCCTGTCCACTGTGTCTGTATAAACTAAAGGCATTGCCCTGTCCGCTGTTTCAGTTATGTTCTCAAAGTTTTCCATAAGGTCCTCATCCAAAGGGTCAAAACTTTCTGAAGAAACTCGGAACAAACCGGCCTCAAAGATCTAATGACATGATACATTTCAATTGGACGTTGCAGAAGAAAGCAGGAAGAACTGGACAATGGACAGGCTGAGACAGGAATGTCAGACCACTAAAAGGAGGCCATAGGAAAAGCAATCAATTGGACTGAAATATTAAACCGAAAACAACTGATGAAGCAGAACAACATTTACACGAACAGGTGTCATGGACAGAGGCAGAGCTATCGATTATCTCGCTTTCTTCATTCATGGGATGTGGGCTTCACTGGCTGGGCCAGTATTTATTGCCCATCCCTAGTTGCCCTTGAGAAGGTGGTGGTGAGCTGCCTTCTTGAACTGCTGCAGTCCATATGGTGTAGGTACACCCACAGTGCTGTTAGGGAGGGAGTTCCAGGATTTTGACCCAACACAGTGTAGGAACGGTGATATATTTCCAAGTCAGGATGGTGAATGACTTGGAGGGGAACTTCCAGGTGGTGGTGTTCCCATCTATCTGCTGCCCTTGTCCTTCTAGACGGTAGTGGTCGTGGGTTTGGAAGGTACTGTCTAAGAGGCTTGGTGAATTCCTGCAGTGCATCTTTTAGATCGTACACACTCCTTCTACTGTGTGTTGGTGGTGGAGAGAGTGGATGTTTGTGGATGTGGTGCCAATCAAGTGGGCTGCTTTGTCCTGTATGGTGTTGAGCTTCTTGAGTGTTGTGGGGGCTGCGCTCATCCAGGCAAGTGGAGAGTATTCCATCACACTGGTGGACAGACTTTGGAGAGTCAGGAGGTGAGTTACTCGCTGCAGAATTCCCTTCCTCTAACTTTTATCTTTTTAATGTTAAAGGCGCTCTATAAATACAAGTTGTTGTTGGTGAAGCTTAAAGCTGGGTGTTTAATGGGGCATTTATATGAGGCATTTTAAATGGGGCATTTTATTGGGGCACTTAATGGTGCATTTAAAATAACCCCACTGAACAACTGTAGACCCGAAGCTGGAAGGATTGGCACATGCCAGCCAGTCTGATGTTACACCCCTTTAATAATGTCTTGGACAGTCTCAGCTCAGATGCCTAGACAGGACTTCGGCTGTTCCAAGCCGTAAAGGGGACGGATTTTGCCTACAAACAGCTGAAAGAGAAACAACAGGAGAATCAGATCTGCCAGAAAGTTTAACGGCGATATTTGAAAATGAAGAATTAATTCTAAATCATCCCCTTTATGTGGATTACGTCTTCCCTCTGGTTAAGCTGACAAGTGTATTAATTTAATGATGAATTAGTGTCACTTAACTATGGCAATTCGTTCAGGACTCAAATTATACAAGAAATTTGCAAAGTAGATCTGGTCCTCACCCTGCCTGTTTGCGGTGCAGTGTTGCTTTAATTACAATCTGCCACACAATAAAGCGCCTTTTAATTAACGTCCATGTACCAAAATCAATCCGCACCCTCACTGCTAAGAATTGTGCAAGTAGCACCGCAATATTAAACCCCCGAATCTTTTTAAAATACCAACGCCTTCATCGATATATTGTCGAGGCGTGGCACTGCCTGAGCTTTTACAGATTGCATTTGGCATTGAAGCAGAGTTTGTTTTGCCTTCAAGGGGTGATACAATTCATAACATCCCAATAGAAAATCACCCCCAAGGGTTGGGATGACGGGGAGTCGGTGTCTCCGCGATTGTTTTGAAGCTTTGACGATCAGACATCCTCGCTTTAAGGAGGTAGATAAATAAAACATGATCCTGCCTTGGGCTCAATGACATCAGGTTTTTTTTTCTCTCTCTCTCTGGTTGATTTTTCCTCTGTTTCTTTCCTGGGAGATTTTCAGTCCGGGGTTTTCAGGGTTTGTTGGGGGTGCTGTGTTTCTGTGAGTGTGTATCTGGATGCAGTTTGTTTTGGGAGGGCTTTATTTAACCACCCCCCCCCTCCCTCCCACCTCACCACTCGCCCCCTTTTTGCTCCCCTCTGAACAAAAGGCAAGAAATCACCTCAGTGCTTTTGTTCCACACTCTTATTATTTTGGAGGTCTGAAATTCTCAGGTGCCAGACGAGGAGAGGCAGCAGATCCATTGCTGGGAAACAGTGGAAAACCTGGCTGGAAGGAAGCTCCTGATGTGAGGCCAGGGACAGCTGCAGATGCCTGGGCTGTAGAAGGTCTGGGAGATGCTCAGCCTGCAAATGTGCCCAGCCCATTGATGCAAGGCTACACCTGTGCAGTCACCGTTTGAAGGGGGCAATCTGTGTGAAGGGATGCCACACTGCAGCGGTTGATAGTGAATGCTTTCCCCTCCCTTCTCTCTCCTCCTCCCCTTGGATCTTCCTTCTCGCGTGTTTTCTGCTAGGATGCTGAAGGCTGTGGCGTGAATGAGATGGCAGCCGGTCGGCTCCTGCTCTACGCTGGCCTCTCTATGGCCCTGTGCGCCCTGGGCATGCTGGCCGTGGCCATCTGCTCCGACCACTGGTACCAGACGGACGCCAGGAGGCACCGGGAGAGGTGCAAAAACTACGCCAGCCGCACCAACCACCCAGGCTTCATCTACACTTCCAACAACCTGCCCCTCCGTGCCGGCCGTGACCAGCTGGACCGCTGGGAGGAGAAGCTGCTGGTCGCCAGGAACCGACGCCAGCTGTTTGCCATGAGTGCTGCCGACGAGTGCAGCAGGATGTACAACTCCACCAACACCGGGCTCTGGAGGAGATGCCACCGGCTCGGCTTTGACCAGGACGTCGCCGAACTGATTGCCAAAGGTATCGGGGTTGGGAGGTGTCATGTTCGCGCTGTAATAGACCTTTCAGCCCCTCGAGCCTGCTCTGGCATTCAATGAGATTATGGCTAACCGAGTTCACCCCCATCGGCTCACCTTGGTAACCCTTCTTAATACCCTTGCCTGGCAAATACCTATTGATCTCAGTTTTAAAATTTAATCCCCCATTCACAACAGCTTTTTTTCTGTGGGAGAGAGTTCCAGATTTCCACCGTGCTTAGTGTGAAGAAGTGCTTCTTAACATCCCCCCCACCCCGCCACAACAACCTTAGTCTAATTTAAAGGTTCTGTCCCTTTGGTCTGGAATCCTTCTCTACCAGAAGAAATAATTTCTCTGTATCTAGCCTATCAAGTCTTTTAATCTAACGAAACACCTCAATTAGATCACTGCTTAATCTTTTATGTTTAAGGGAATACAAAGCTGCTTTGTACAACCTGTTCTCATAATTTAACCCTTTCAGCCCTGGTATTGTTCTGATTATGAATTGCATTATACCTGGGTAGCAATTTAAGTTTCAATACCTGGAAGCAGAGGACAGAAGCTCTGAACATACTGTGGGCAAGGAAAGTTGATTAAATGCTACATAATTAATTGGGGCTGAGGGAAGGAGGAGGGCATCAGGTATTTTGAGGCAGGTTTGAAATGCCTCTTTGTGAAGAAGAACACATAAAGCGTGGCTTTTTGAACAGTTCCATGGACCCTGGCTGCAGAGAAGCCAGGAGCTAGTATGCTGGAATGCTTTTTGAACTGTTCGATTTTTCTCCTTAAGCAACCTCCCTCTGCCCCCGCTCACACCCCCCCCCCCCCCCCAACCATTACCCCAAGAGTAATCTCTCCTGCTCGGGTACATTTCAACAAGCCCTGCTCACCCTCTGCCCCCCCCGGCATAAGTTGGTGACAAGCAATTTGGCCATGAGGATCCACGGCAGCTTGAGTCTGGCTCTGACCTGACCTAGTGCCCACCTTTTGGAAAGTGGGTGATCAGGAGTGGAGGTCCTGCCCTCATTCTCTCCTCTCCCCACCCTGGGCACTGCCTCGGTGGAGATGCACTAACCCGCCAGATTGAGGAGCAAACTGAATACTCCCAGGGAGATGGGATGAGGGCTTACCTAGCCAGCAAACTTCATGGGGAATGCAATAGAGCAAACCTTCCACATGTGAGCCCAAATTTTCCAAACCATTAACTCGTCCGCATTCCTGAGAGATTATCAAAAAGGCTCTTTAAATCCGGGCTAATAGTTAGCCATTAGCCAACTGATTAACATGCAGAGATCTTTGGAATGCCCACGTTACCACTGTTTCATACGACTAAGATTTATTGTAAAAGTAAATGAAACTCAAGATCAGGAGGCCTCAAAATTAAAGATGTCTCCTTTTAGATTTCCTCATTGTTCAAACTGGTATGGAATTGGGGATTGGTTGTGGTGGAGGGTGAGCTTTGGTGGCTGGTCACAGTTGGCTAGTTCTCTTTATTACTGAGAAGTTAAACCTAACACCAAGGAGCACCTCCAAAGGTTGAAGGAGTGGGAGGGGTGACTGGTGTTCATGAGATGACTCCAAGCATGAGTTTTAACTGTCTTGAGGGGCATGAGGAGACCTATGGCTTTGAATGCTAGCAGAAGAGAACATGTTGGTGGAGGAGAAGGTGTGATGAGCATTAAAGTATGGCGTGATTCACGGCTTTGAAATGGTGAGAGGAATTCCATGCTGTGTATGACTTCTCAGTACGTTCCATGTTGAGCTGGTTATTGGTGGGTGTCTGTGATTGTGCAAATCTGTAACTGAGACTGGTATCAGCTGGTTTACACTTACGTGGGTGGAAATCACGTCTTGAGTTTTTGAAGAGCTTCAAGGATGATACAGTTAAATGAAAACTTTACAGCCACAAACACTGCAGGGTGACAGTATTGCACTGGTAACAATATGAGAAACTAGCAGCAGAGTGAAGTGGATAGTAGAACACACCCAATACCTCCTAAACTGATCAGATTAGGAGTAGCAGTAACAGTCAGTTTAAGTGGAGTAGCAGTGTCAGGTAGTGACAACTAGTTAGTGACATTGCACTGGCATTGTTAGTGAGTGACATTGCACTGGAAGCACTGTTTTGAGCCATTAAGCTAACAGCAACACTGGTTAGTTACACAAATCTGACAGCATCAGTTAGTAAATTAAACTAGCAGCAATAGTGATATTTTATTAATAGCAATGTTTGGTTATATTGAACAGAGATGCTGGTTTGAGGAAGCGACAGTGAATGATATTAGATTAGCCACACCAATTAACAATATTAGACTGCTAATGCTGGTTAGTGACATTTGACTGCAGCAGCATTAGTTACATAAGACAGATGCTACTGGTTAGTGTTGTTAGACCCCTAGCACCAGCTAGTGATGTTGGATAGCTAGCATTGGTTAGTTATTGAACTGCAAGCAGTAATGTTTGACTGGCAGCACTAGTTAGTGATGTAAGATTGTACCATGAGTTAGCGGCATTAGACTGCTGGCAATAGTTCAAAATATTGGATTACTAGCACTGCTAGTGTGCAAACAGTTACTGACATTGAAACATTGGTTAGGAGGAGAAACCATGGGCACATGATAAAGAAATACCGTTTTGAATCCGGACCATTAATTTGTGACATTGGGTAAGTGTCTTCATTCAATTGGAGTTGGAATTGGACAACATTTCAAGGGTGTAATTTAAAGTCCAAAGATATTATTTCACCTGATGCTGATCATTAACATGACCATGTTTAGAATATTACCTGCAATTTTGGACAACCTGGGATACTGCAGCTCTGGGAAGAGCAACAATAAAACTCTGGATAAGATTCAGTGAGCTAAGTGGGAACTCCAGAATGGGCAAGGCCCAGATACACAAACTGCAGGCAGGCCCAGCCAGATATTGGAACTGCTTAGTCCATGAGCGCAGGACCAAGAAGACATGCGTATAACTTTAAACAAGACTCTAAAACGAATACTGCGCACTCTTCTCAGATCAATCAGTATGTGGACTAGGTTTCCAACTAAAACAATTCTCTTCTTTAGGGTTGGAAAAGGAGGCTGAAAGGCATACTGAGGGATGAACAAATACTGTGGAGAACAGGATGGTTCCTGAGCTGTTTGGGTCATTGGGAAGGATCCATTTCTGAGGGGCAGTATGTGTAACTCAAGGATGTAAGGCAGGATTTTTGTAAGTGACTGTAGGAAAGGCAGAGGCTAGTGCTGAGTTGCCTTAGCTGGAGAGAGCATGGGGAACATATGGAAGGGACAGACTAAATGGGCAAATGACTATCTCTTCCTCCCGATTCCTTTTGGTTCCATCTTCCTTTGCGATTTTTTTTTGACTGTTGCCTCTTGAAGGTGCTGACTTTTGTTGGAATGAAATTCCACATCCACAGGCTGTCCTCTGGCTCTGCTTTCTTGGAGTGAGGTATTTGACTGTGGAGGGCATCACAGCTGAACCTGATCTTATTCCTATTCAATGCCCACACCCACATTTTCTAGCAGGGGAGCACATGATAGAGATCAAGAGTAAACAGCCTAGCTGATTACCTCTCCTCTCTAACTTGGGAAGATTAATTATGGTACTCTAACTCGCTGCCCACTCTCACTGCTTGCTGAGATCACAGCACAGATCGCAGATTGAATTTGTCCATCTTAATTACTGAGTAGAGTCACTGAGCCAGACAGCTTCTGTTTTATGATATTTTAGCATCAAAACTCAGTGAAATGTAAGTTTGTTTCCCAGTGCTCATGGTGGCTCTTTCAGATCAGTCTGATCATTAGTGGATAACTGGGACAATAATGTATTGAATGTTATTGGAGCTAGCCATGAGGGACAGGATCAGTTTGAAGGTGCTGACTCTCTTGGCAGTGTCTGGACCAGAGCACAAACACCTTCCTACTTCAGCTGGTAATGCTACTGCTGAGCCAAAGGCTGGCTCCATTCCACGCTGATAATCTAGGTTGGTGCAGTACCAAGGAAGTGCTGCACTGTTAGGGGTGCAGTTTTTCGGAAGAGCTGCTAAAGAATGATGGTTCAGTCGTCAGCACTGTTTGAAGAAGAGCAGTGAGTTCTCCTGGTACCCCAGGTTAGTTTGCCTTCCTAACCCAACAATACCCAAAACAGAGCATGGTCATTCATTTTTTTTGGGATTTGCTGTGTAGAATAACAGAAAAAGTGTTTGAGTCTTAGAAGTAAACCATTGTTTGTAAAATGCATTAGAACATTCTGAGAATGCACTAAGGTCCGAAAGAAGTTCAATCCTTCCACCTGTCAGGTGATGAGCCATATTTGATTTTGATTGACCAGTTCCATTGCAGTGAGAATGTTACTGATTTAGGCTCAGCAGATCCAGTATTGATCAGTTTGATTTCTGTAGACAATTTTTATTGAAGCACTTTGAACAAAACAGCCTTGTAAGATTCTCCAATTTAGTTGGCTAGCTAGTGGTAACATTCTGAGTCTGGAGGTTGTGGGTTCAATCCCCACTGTAGAGACTTGAGTGTTGTTGATGTATCTTTCCTTGCAAATGGGGTGTGAAGTAGGGGAAGGATTTGCAAGATGATTAATCTGCCAGACAGGCCCATGATGTGAAAGTTCCTTCATGGTTGTAATCAGCTTTATACCAGTCGATGGAGGAGGGATTATTCCTATACAATGGGGGTGGGGAGGGTAGAGCCCACATTATGAAGGCAATGTCAACTCAAGAGTTTAGAACCGAGCTGCAGCCTCCACACACTGGCAGTGTCTGGAACAGAGCACAAACACCTTCCTACTTCAGCTGGTAATGCTACTGCTGAGCCAAAGGCTGGCTCCATTCCACGCTGATAATCCAGGTTGGTGCAGTACCAAGGAAGTGCTGCACTGTTAGGGGTGCAGTTTTTCGGAAGAGCTGCTAAAGAATGATGGTTCAGTCATCAGCACTGTTTGAAGAAGAGCAGTGAGTTCTCCTGGTACCCCAGGTTAGTTTGCCTTCCTAACCCAACAATACCCAAAACAGAGCATAGTCATTCATTTGTTTTTTTTGGGATTTGCTGTGTAGAATAACAGAAAAAGTGTTTGAGTCTTAGAAGTAAACCATTGTTTGTAAAATGCATTAGAACATTCTGAGAATGCACTAAGGTCCGAAAGAAGTTCAATCCTTCCACCTGTCAGGTGATGAGCCATATTTGATTTTGACTGACCAGTTCCATTGCAGTGAGAATGTTACTGATTCAGGCTCAGCAGATCCAGTATTTATATTTCTTCCTGAGTCCCTGACCCCATCCTGTGCAAACCCGTCCTCCCCTGAAGGTGCTGACTCTCTTTCTCCCCTCTCCCCTTGAAGGGGCTGAAGGGGCTGACTCTCTTCCCCACCACCCCCCCCTCCCCCCTTGCAGTATTGTGCTCAAGAGTGGGTACCCTGATAGACTTTTATTTCATCTTAGGCCCATGAGCAGTGAAGCTGAATCATCCCAAATGGAACCTGGGTTATTGGGGTTTGTGTGCCTCAGTACTGCAGTGTTCGGTTTATTTAACAACAGCAGCATCAAAGGAGCAGTTTAGAAAGTTTAAAACAAAAACAGAATTACCTGGAAAAACTCAGCAGGTCTGGCAGCATCGGCGGAGAAGAAAAGAGTTGACGTTTCGAGTCCTCATGACCCTTCGACAGAACTTGAGTTCGAGTCCAGGAAAGAGCTGAAATATAAGCTGGTTTAAGGTGTGTGTGTGGGGGGCGGAGAGATAGAGAGACAGAGAGGTGGAGGGGGTTGGTGTGGTTGTAGCGACAAACAAGCAGTGATAGAAGCAGATCATCAAAAGATGTCAACAACAATAGTACAATAGAACACATAGGTGTTAAAGTTAAAGTTGGTGATATTATCTAAACGAATGTGCTAATTAAGAATGGATGGTAGGGCACTCAAGGTATAGCTCTAGTGGGTTTTTTTTTATTTTATATAATGGAAATAGGTGGGAAAAGGAAAATCTTTATAATTTATTGGGAAAAAAAAGAAGGGGGAAACAGAAAGGGGGTGGGGATGGGGGAGGGGACTCACGACCTAAAGTTGTTGAATTCAATATTCAGTCCGGAAGGCTGTAAAGTCCCTAGTCGGAAGATGAGGTGTTGTTCCTCCAGTTTGCGTTGGGCTTCACTGGAACAATGCAGCAAGCCAAGGACAGACATGTGGGCAAGAGAGCAGGGTGGAGTGTTAAAATGGCAAGCGACAGGGAGGTTTGGGTCATTCTTGCGGACAGACCGCAGGTGTTCTGCAAAGCGGTCGCCCTGTTTACGTTTGGTCTCTCCAATGTAGAGGAGACCACATTGGGAGCAACGAATGCAGTAGACTAAGTTGGGGGAAATGCAAGTGAAATGCTGCTTCACTTGAAAGGAGTGTTTGGGTCCTTGGACGGTGAGGAGAGAGGAAGTGAAGGGGCAGGTGTTGCATCTTTTGCGTGGGCAAGGGGTTGTGCCATAGGAGGGGGTTGAGGAGTAGGGGGTGATGGAGGAGTGGACCAGGGTGTCCCGGAGGGAGCGATCCCTACGGAATGCCGATAAGGGGGGTGAAGGGAAGATGTGTTTGGTAGTGGCATCATGCTGGAGTTGGCGGAAATGGCGGAGGATGATCCTTTGAATGCGGAGGCTGGTGGGGTGATAAGTGAGGACAAGGGGGACCCTATCATGTTTCTGGGAGGGAGGAGAAGGAGTGAGGGCGGATGCGCGGGAGATGGGCCGGACACGGTTGAGGGCCCTGTCAAACTTTAGAAAGTTTGTTCATTATCAGGTGACTAATCTCCTTGTTTAATGCCAAATAATGGTGAGTCTGAGAAATTGAAGGGAAATTGGAGAGGAAATTGCAGAGAACGTTTATAACACAGGGGATTAGCTCCTTCCAATACACGAGAGAGATCTGCCTGTGTTTCAGTACTCTATTAACATGTAAGGAATTATAGCAGCACATTATCACTGCTCCAGAAATGAGCTGTCAACAGTGGACCACTAATATCACAGGAATTTAGTGAACGAATGTGTGTCTATTGTCCAATCTCATTACTGTCCATGGGAATTCGCTGCCCCCCCCCCCCCCACCACCAGTCTGAGAGAAATGGCCCCCACCCCCACAGTCCGTGGGAATGCTGCTCCTTCTGTATCAATGGTAACGGTACCCCTCACAGCCCCCCCGACTCCTGTGTCAATGGTAATGCAGTCTCCCTGAATGATAATCCTACCCACTCCTGTTCCTGTCCATGGTAAACCAACCCTATATGTCAGTGGGAAACCTGCCCGTACCCACCCTCCTCCCCCACTCCCTGTGTCAGTGGTGCTGGTGGTAATCTTACCCTCCCCAGTGATGGTGGTATGTCACTACTTAACCGCACTTTCAAATTTATTGTAGATAATGTTGATGCCCCACCATAGTATATGATAGTACCATCCTGAAGATGGTAGTCCCTCTCTCTATAAATGATAACACTGCCCCCGTTGTTAATGGTAGTGCCAGCCCCTTGTGAATGGTAGTAACATCATTCTGACAATGGTAATGCCACCATACTGTCGATGTTCATGCCAATCGGTGTAGATGTTATAGCCTCCCCAGTGCCCTTCCACTCTCTAAATGATCAGACTTGCCTGTCCAGCATCCAATACTGGATGAGCAGAAACTTCCTTCAATTAAATATTGGGAAGACCCAAGCATGGTCTTCGGTCCCTTGCAACAAACTCCACTCCCTAGCCACTGATTCCAGTCTTCTCCCTGACAGCTGTCTGAGGCTGAACCGGCTGGTTGCAATCTTGGTGTCACATTTAACCCTGAGGTGAACTTCTAACCACATATCCATACCATCACTAAGACCACCTACTTGCACTTCTGTAACATCACCCAACTCCACTCCTATCTCAGCCCATCTGCTGCTGCAGCCCTCATCCATGTTTTTATTACCTCTACACTTGACTATTCCAATAAACCCTTGCTCAGCCTCCCACATTTTCCCTCCAAAAATGTGAAGTAATCAAAAACTCTGCTAGCTATATCCTAATTCATGTGAAGCCCTGTTCATCCGTCACCTTTGTGCTTGCTGACCTACGTGGGCTGCCAATTAAACAACACCTCAATTTTAAAATCCTCATCCTCTGCCCTTTCCTGCACTCTCCTTCAGCCCCACAACCCTCAGATACCTACACTCTAAATTCTGGCCTCTCTGTGCATCCAGATGCACAGGGGAGGGTAATTGCTTCACCATTGGCAGCTGTCCCTTCAGCTGCTAATGCCCTAAGTTTTGGGATTCCCTCCTTAAACTTCTTCACCCCTGTACCTCTCATTATCTCTTAGAATGCTCCTTGAAACCTGCCTCTTTGACCAAGCTTTTGATCACCGCCCCGATCTCATTTTAAGTGGCTCACTGTCAATTTTTGCTTTATGAAGGAGCTGTGAAACCCCTTGGGATGCTTTATTATGTTAAAGATGCTGTATAAATACACATTGTTGCTGTTGGTGAAACCGCCTCTGAAGATAGTATTGTCATGATTCTGTAGATGGGAGTGCTTCCTCTGTCCTACCCTCACATTTCCCTATCAAGTCACAAGTTAAAGAAGGTTTACTTATTTCTGAGTATTGTTCATATCAGTGATAGGGAATTGAAAGCAATTTAATTCAGGAAGTCAATCCACATGAAATACTCCCAGAGCAGACACAGGATGGGTTAAATATGGAGTAACACTCCCTCTGCACTGTGCCATCAAGCACTCGAGAAGGGATACAGCATGGGTTAGCCACAGAGTTAAGCCCCCTCTGTCCAGTTCCAGAGCGGATACAGGACAGGTTAAATATAGAATAACATTTCCTCTGCACTGTCCTAACAAACAGTCTCAAAGCAGGTACAATGCAGATTAGAGGAAAGCTCGTTCCACATTAGACAAGGCATTTTCAGGGCAGGTTAGATACAGAATAAAACTCTGTCTACACTGCACTTCCAGATAAGTACAAATTTAGTTAGATACAGAGTGAAACTCTCTACGGTGTTGCATCGAACACTCCTTAGGAAGATACAACACAAGTTAGATAGAGAGCAGAACTCCCTCCATACTATCAAACATTCCCATCTCAGGTATATTGTTCCCCATTATCTGTCCATTGCCACATTGCTCATCATATGGTGTCTCTGAGTGGGTTTTTGATTCTGCTCTTGTGCATTGATCATATCAGGAGCGGACAAGGAAGAATTTAATCTACTCGACACTCCTGACCTCTCTCCTTCAACCACAGTGATTGAAAAGGTAACTTGTTAATGCTCAGGTACCAATAGGGAAACACTAGGCTTCTTGTTAATGCCTCACTTAAATTGCTGCTTTGGAATTATTGCAAGTTATTCATTAGTTTGTGTTATCTGTAAAACTGTTTGAAATGCCCTTCGATACCAAATGTTGTTACTGTCAGAGTTGGAGTGGTGAAGGTAATAATGTGTAGATTAAGTAATAAAGTTGGTGGTGATATGAGATACAGTGGCATATAACATGTTGTGAATGGATGCTTCTCGAAAATCAGTGAGTGCTATACATTAGATCGGCAAGAAAACAGATCAGATTGGAGCTGTCTGTTGTGCTGAAACTATATTGTAGCTGTCCATTGAAAGGATGTGTGGCACATAAGGAGAAATGTAGCTTGAAAAAAAAACCAAAAAAACTGCGGATGCTGGAAATCCAAAACAAAAACAAAAGCAGAATTACCTGGAAAAACTCAGCAGGTCTGGCAGCATCGGCGGAGAAGAAAAGAGTTGACTTTTCGAGTCCTCATGACCCTTCGACAGAACTGTTCTGTCGAAGGGTCATGAGGACTCGAAACGTCAACTCTTTTCTTCTCCGCCGATGCTACCAGACCTGCTGAGTTTTTCCAGGTAATTCTGTTTTTGTTTTTGAAATGTAGCTTGAGTTTGGTGGAGCTGTCCCTGGTTCTGAAATGTCATCAAGTTCTGTTGACTCACTTGCATCATTCACTGCTGAGGCGAGGCTGACCCATACAGGGTTAGAATTCATTACCATCACTACCATATATGTGCCTTGTTACTGACATTTGAAATATTAAGTAGTGGCTAATGGAATTTATCAGTACCACCCACGCCCGAGATAACCTGATAAAACATATAACCAGTACAAAGCAAGCTTAAAGTTTTAAACAAAAACAGAATTACCTGGAAAAACTCAGCAGGTCTGGCAGCATCGGCGGAGAAGAAAAGAGTTGACGTTTCGAGTCCTCATGACCCTTCAACAGAACTGAAAAAAGTTTTCAAGTTTTAAGCTGTGTCTGACACTCAAAATCTAAATGGTGGAATTCCAACAGACAATTAATTTTAATATGAAGGTAAAATACTGTGGATGCTGGAAATCTGAAACAGAAACAAAAAATGCTGGAAAAACTCAGCAGATCTGACAGCATCTGTGGAGAGAAAGGCAGAGTTAACGCTTTGAGTCCGTATGACTCTTCTCCAGAGCTCTGAAGAAGAGTCATACGGACTCGAGACAATTAATTTTGATTGATTAATTTTGACCCTCCACTGCCCTTACATAAATACTGCACACACTTCAGACAGAATTGGAAGATGCGCTCAGATAATAACGCAACAGCAATGTCTTAATTCATATTACTAGAACTGTTGGAGGTCTCCTTTTCTCAGGATCAGCCCCTTTGCTATATAATAGAGACAGCTCTGTATTCTTAACTTTGGGCAATGGTCTAAAGTGGCCAATCGAAGTAACTGCCCATTATACACACCATCTGATTCTAGAAGAGAAATTCAGGCAGGTCCTATAACCAGTTCTGTCGCACACTTTTGACATCACTACCCAAAGTCAAAAGGCTTATATGGCCTTTTGTTGCTTATATTTGTGCATAAGATCCTCAGTCCCAAGTGACGCTCACTTCCCAGTGTGAGGAGATGAAATGGATTCTCCAACTGGCATGAAACTGAAGCTGTGGGAAATATTTCCTTTTTAAGATGCTCCTGACAGGTAATTGAAATCCAAATTGGTTTTGTGTAAACTGCAGTTACACTACAGATTCTGCATTAGTGCAGTGTGAAAAATAAACAGAACAGACACAGAGTCTGCAGACCTACAGACAGCACGTTTGATGTATTGGAGCCAGTGCATGCTAAAATACTCTGCAGTATTCCCGAGACAGTACATCTGTTTACCGTGTGGCAGTGAAGGCCTATGACTTGCATGTAACACTGTTGTTTTAGTTATTGTGACATTAGTCATGGCACATGAGATAATGTGCAGAACATTAAAGAGTTTAAAATAAAACAATACACAGGAGCCCAAACAGCATCTAAAGTAGAAATATGGGTTAACCAGGGAGCTCCTGAGAAAGATTACATGTCAGATAAAAATCCTATCTTTCTTTCTCAGGAGCTAATTCATCTTCTATTCGCCTATGACATTTCTCTTTCCCAGCTGAGATTTTTAGCACTTTCTAGTTAGGTTTCCAATGCCTAGATCACAACTTGTAACTTCAGTTTTCAACCATATATTATACAGAATGCAGCTCAGCGGGTCCCTTTTTTAAAACAAGTGAGCAGTCTTGGTAAAGAGCCAAAGCTCAATATGCAGGATACTTCTTAAAGAAAGAAAAAAAGATCTTGCATTTCTATGACCTCAGGAGATGCCAATGAGCTGTATGTACTTTTGAAGTGTAATCATTGTTGTGATGTAGGGCAGCACAACAGTTAATTTGCACATAGTAAGATCCCAAAACAACAATGAGATTTAAAAGCAGATAATGGTTTTCGTTAGATTTGACTGAAAATAAATTTTGGTCAGGACAAGTCTTCTGCTTTTCTTCGGTCATTGTGGAATCTTCTACTACATCTACTTGTGAGAGAAAGGGGCCTCAAGTTAACATTTCCACAAAAGAAAGAAAGATTTGCATTTATATAGTGCTTGCCATGACCACCAGATGTATCAAAGCACTTTACAGCCAATGAAGCTCTTTTGAAGTGAAGTTGCTGTTGTAACTTAGGAAATGCAGCAACCAATTTACACACAGCAAACTCCCACAAACAGCAATGTGATAATGATCAGATAATCGGTTTCTGTGAAGTTGATTAAGGGATAAATATTAGCCAGGACACCAGGGATAAATTTTTCAAAATCTTACCATGGGATCTTTTGCATCCACCTGAGCAGGCAAATGGGGCCTCGGCTTAAAGTTTCATTTGAAAAACAGCATCTCCAATAGTGCAGTACTTGTGCTCGAGCCCTGGAACGGGACCTGAACCTCTGACCTATTGATGCAGAGACATGAGAGTTCTACCCACTAAGTCACCGATGATGTGGCAACTGAGGAAGTGAAAGAGAAAACAAACCACGCAAACATCTAGAAACTGATAAGATAAGAAAGTGTAGTCAGTGTGGATTTCAAAAGGGAAGACAATACATTACCAAGCATATTACATTTCTTTGAAGAAATGATGGAAAGAGTTGAACAAGCATAATGCAGTAGTTGTAATATTTTGGATTTCAAAAAGCTTCTGATAAGGCAGTGCAGAGTGGACTCTTGACTAAGGCCATAGCCCAAAGAGTCAGGGGATGGGTAGCAAAGCGAACAGCGGGTGGCTACAAAACAGAAAACAGGGAGTAGGGCTCAAGGGCAGCTACTCAGGCTGGCAAAAGGGAATCCACAGGGACCGATACTAAGAATGCTGTTATTCATCAATTGCATTTCTGATGTGGAAATAGCGATCAAAAACACTATTTCTAAATATGTGGATGACATCAAATAGCAGAAAGGAAGATTGGGACAAAATACAAGAAGGTATTAATGACTTACAGAAAGGATATTTAATGGGAAAAGTTAATGTGAGTTTGTACATTTTGGTAGGAAGAATAAAGAGGCCAAATACAGTTTGGATATTAAGAGACTAAATGGAGAATAAGATCAAAGGGGTGGAGGGGGTAGAGATACACAAATCATTAGAAGTAGCAATGCAGATTTATAAGGTCATTTAAAAAACACACACATAAATGTGACCTTGTTCTCCATGTTTGCCATTTCCTATACGCTCTCACGGCACCCAACCTCCCCATCTCATGCCCACCAGCGATGCGCCTGCCGAACTCTCAACGGCCTATTAAGGCCATTATAAAATGAATTTACTTGATTGACGGACCTGCCTATCCAACCTTAGGGCTGACGAGCAGGCTAGGAGCCCAGAAGCGCCTCAGAAAAAGCATGACATCTCATCCACGGGCAGGGTGAGGTTTCATGAGGGCTTTGAAGTTAAGGACGTGTCCCAACTCATGTGACAGTGTCACATGAGGGGCCATGTCAGGGAAATTTTTTTATTGCCTTTCTGTCAACGTTTGAATTGGAGCCGATCTCCCTGAGGCAGCACTTTGCCTCAGGGAGATCTGTGTGCTCTTTCATGCATTCGCAAAAGAACGTACTCCCAGTTCGCCCGCCCACTTAAAATGGTGGCGCCTCCTTGACCAAGGGCACCGATCGGAAGGCCACCCGCCCGTGCACCCCCCCCCCCCCCGCCCTCCACCATACCCAATGGGGAGAAAAATGTTCCACTTGGTCATTGTGAGTCGGTGTGAGTTCTCCACATCCATAGCAACCAGTGATTGTGACACCAACCACTCTCTCTTTTCAGCAGAACAGTGGTGGGGCACCCCCGAAATTTCACATTCTAAACATGACGGCCCACCACACAACAGCATCTCTTGCACGAGTCGTGATGCCAGATGCCAGCACTTCACCCTGTCACTAGAACATAGGAAATGGGAGTAGGAGTAGGCCATTTGGCCCATCGGGCTTGCTCTGCCATTCAAACAGATCATGGCTACCTCTTACACCATTTTTCCCCCTATCCTGATATCCTGGTATCATTGGTCTCTAGAAATCTATTGATTTCTGTCATGAACATGCTCGATGATTGAGTCTCCACTGCCCTCTGGAGTAGAGAATTCTAAAGATTCGCCACCCTCTGAGTGAAGAAATTCCTCCTTGTCTCAGTCTTAAATGGCCTACGCCTTATTCTGAGACTCTGTCCCCTGGTTGCAGAATCACCAGCCAGGGGGAACCTCCTACCCAGATTCACCCTGTCACGCCCTAAAAGAATTTATAAGTTTCGATGAGATCACCTCTCATTCTTCAAAACTCTAAAGAAACAGGCCTGGTCTCCTTAATCTCCCCTCATAGGACAGTCCTGCCATCTCAGCAATCAGTCTAGTGAACCTCCGCTGCACTCCCTCTATCTTCTTCTGATAAAGGGACCAAAACTGAACACAATGCTCCAGATGAGGCCTCACCAAAGCTCTATACAACTGCAGCAGGACACCTTTACTCCTGTACTCAAATCCCTTTGTGATGAAGGCCAACATACTATTTGCCTTCTGAATTGCTTGCTGTGGCTGCATGCTAACGTTCAGTGACTCATGAACAAGGAACAATTGCTACCTGCCGAAGGTTTGCCAGGAAGTGCCGATGATGGTATTGATGAAGTTTGGAAGTCACTAAGCTCAATCACCTATGAAGAATCATTTGAGTAAAGGCAGAACACACAACAAGTGAGACCTACTTTTGAGACCTAATCAGCAGAGATAACATCTGTCATTGATGCAAAAGGCAGGGGCTACATGATGCACAGGATAAACCTGACAGACGATCTGTCCCTTTATGCAGAACTTGTTACACATAAGGTAAAGCAGCTACCACCTTTGGCCAGCTCACAAAATGCACATGGAATGACACCAAGCTGATCACTGGGACCAAGCTGATGGTTTAGAAGGCCTGTGTTCTTGTTGTATGATTTTGAAGCATAGACGACTTACAGCTCTCAAGAAAAGAGGCTCAACAATTTTCACCTTTGCTGCCTGCAGCACATTGTGTATATCCAGGCAGGACAAAATCACGAATGTGGCAGTCCTCTCAAAGATAGAGCTCCCAAGTTTATTTGCACTAATCAAACAGAGGTGGCTTCATTGGATTGGGCATGTCCACAGGATGGGAGACAGTCGCATACCCAGGGACCTTCTGTATGGTGAAGTAGCTGGAGCCAGACAACCAGGAGCCAGAGTGGGAGGCCCAAAGCTTTGCTTGAAAGATGCTTGTAAGTGTGACATGAAGACCCCAATGTTGATCATTGTACTTGGGAGACACTAGTTGATGATGGAGGGAAATGGTGACACTTCCAGTGGTTGTCGTGCACCACCACGATGACCAGTCACTACAGTGGCTTCACAACAGACACCAACACCAAAAACAGCAATCCACAATGGCACTTGGAAGCTTTGCGTGTGGCACTTGTGGAAGAATCTGCTTCTCAAGGATTAGCCTCTTCAGCCATCAGCATCATAGAGTAAAAAGCGATTTGATTGAGGGGACTTGACAGGTGGATGTGGAAAGGTTGTTTCCTCTTGTGGAAGAATCTAGAACTCAGGGTCACTGTTTCAAAATAAGGGCTTGCCCATTTAGGACAGAGATGAGAATTTTTATTTCTCAGAGGGTTGTGAGACTTTACAATCCCTTCCTCAAAAGGTGGTTGAGGCAGTGTCCTTGAATATCTTTAAGCCAGAAGTAGATAGATTCTTGACAGACAAGGGGGTGAAAGGTTATCGGGTATAGGCAGGAATATGAGGTTAAAATCAGATCAGCCATGATCTTATTGAATGGCGGAGCAGGCTTGAGGGGCTGAGTGGCCTACTCCTGCTCCTAATGTGGATGTTTGTACACCCTATCTGAGGTGGATTGTTTGTTGAGTGTCCATCACTTTTCATAGACGGAAGAAAGCCGACCCCAATGATAGGGTTTATTTCTCGAAGTACAGAATTGAAAAGCAGAGAAGTCATGTTAACCTTGCATCGAACCGAGGTTAGCCCACATTAGAGCATATTTCTGCACATGTTATTAGAAAAAAGCCATCGAGGCATCAAAAAAGTGGAAAAACGATTCACAAAGATGATATCAGAATTGAGAGGTTGAACAGGTTGGGGTTCCTTTCTCCAGAAAAGGAAGGCTGAGAGGTGTTTAAACTTCCAGTGGGCTGATTTGTGTTGCCTGGGAAACTACGAGAATGTCTCTGACCCTGAGCTCAGGCTCAGAGACCTGGGCTAGCTGCATAATACTTAGGCCGGTATTGACCCGCTGTTCAATTTCTGGTGTAACTTAATGACTAACTGCATAACCAGCCCAGAACCCCAACCAACACACCCCACCCGCCCCCCAATTGCACACCAAACCACTTACCCACTCGCTCGCTCATTCACTCGCTCGCACATCCACTCATTCCCTTGCACAGCCACTCGCTCACTCGCTCCCCCACTCACTCACTCACTCACTCACTCACTATCCCCTCTGAAATCCTTAAGACCTTTGAGAACTTACCTGAACACAGCAGCTGGTATTGCGAAAGAGGGGTGGATCCTCTCTGCTGCTGCTGCTGCTCTGCATTATTGTTGCCCAGGAATGGCTGTGCAGAACTAGCTGCTGATATAGCCAGGACTGATACACCTGGCTGCAAGGATGCGAAAAGGTAGGGTTGCAATTATCTTTGCAGTCCTTGGCGATGCCCCTAACATTGCCGCTGACTGAAAGACCTGGGCCAATATTTATCTGCTTGTGTGAGAATTCAAAAACTAGGGTCCACAAGTATACTTATTTCCTCATCCTCCCTACCAAGATGTATCATTTCACACTTGTCTGTATTCAATTTAATCTGCCATTTGTCTCTGCATTTCAATGGTCTGTCTATGTCCTTCTGAAGTCTGTTCCTGTGCTCCTCAATGTTTATTTCATTTCTGAGTTTCATTCCATCTGCAAACTTTGAAATTATGTCCTGTATACCCAAGTCCAGGTCGTTAGTATATATCAAAATAAAAAATATTAATATCTAGGCTAAGGGCAGAATCTAATAATGGACTTTAAAATTATTAAGTGGCTTGATAGGGTAGATGTAGGAAAAATGCTCCCATGCTTAGGGAGACCAGAACTAGGAGGGTATAAATACAACAACAACAACTTATATAGTGCCTTTAATATAATGAAACACCCCAAGGTGCTTAACTGAAGTCAGAGCTGGATTGCTCTATTCTCTGGGCCATTGTATGGGAGCTTGCTGACAGTGCAGCTCTGGGTGTCAGCATCTGTGTACTTTGCAGCAGAGTTGGCATGTGATCTTAGCTTCCAGTGAGCTGCCAACTGTGTTATTTTAGCTCCCTGCCCCAGCTCCTCCTCATTTGTGCTTGGTGATTCACCATTCAAAGACACGAAAGAAGTAGGAGCAGGAGTAGGCCATTCAGCCCCTCGAGTCTGGTTCACCAATGGCTGACCTGGTTGTGGCCTCAATCCACTTTCCTGTCTGTCCCCTATCCCCCTTGACCCGCTTGCCGATTAAAAATCTAACTCAGCCTTGAATATACTCAATGACCCAGTCTTCACTGCTCTCTGGGGAAAGGAAAAACCCTTTCTGCAGCCTCTGGTGGTGGTGTTAATCCAATCAAGGGACACTGTATCTTCAGGAAGGTTGGCCTCCTCTTTCTGTAATGGAGCCTGAACATAGTCACCAGCTGAAATAAAAGACAGGGTAAAGTGTGAAGGAAGAGCAGTAAGAGAGAGAGAGAGAGAGAGGAATGAATGTTGAAGTTTAGCTGCAGCTTAAGATACACAGTGTAGGGGGAAACAGAAGTAAGATGAGGAACAGAAGATAAAATGTGAAGAAGCCTGGCCTGATGTCTGCTCCAACATTGTCACTCGCTATTGCCCTGGCGTTCCTCTACCCACGATGACAAAGTCACTTTTCCCCATCGGGCAGGCCGAGTGAAGCTGTTTAAAGAATAGGCTTGTCATGGTTGAAAATTTTGTATGATTTATGGGTGAGGTGAAGTGTTGGGAAGTTAGGGTTAAAAAGGCGGTGAGAGTAGGAAGTGCAGCGTGTGTGGATATGAGGAGAAGGAGGTGGGCTGAAGGGTGGTACAGTAATTGCAGGAGAGTGAAGAGAAGTGTGAGAAGAGTATTGAGGCTGGAGGTGGACGCCTTGTGAGGAGGGAATACTTGAGTTGAGAAGCAAGATCCTTACCTTGACGACTCTGGGGAGGTCATTGAATTTCTTTTGGCACTGCAGTCAAGTCTTGGCAGCTAAGCTCCTAGGATTGATCCCCTCTGCAGCCTTTGGAAATTAGTGATGGAGGTGTTTCCTGGAGGGTCTCTCTGTGGGGAACAGGAGCTCCCTTCACCTGCTGACAACTTGTACCTAGGCCTCCATAGCTGTGTCTGAGAATCTAGATCCCCTCTTTGAACCTCTCTATTCCTGTGAGAAAGCTCTCCTGCTGTCAGAGAGCACCACCCCTTTAAGAAGCCCTGGCTGCCTTTAAGTGGCATCTACGAAGTCTGATTTTTCACCCCACCCCCAAAGCAGGCGTATAACCTAAAAATAGCATGGGTAGTGCTGGCTGCCCATCTGACTAATGATGAACAGGCAGTGCCAATTTAATAGGGTCCCATGACATTCGGGCTTGATCTAATTTCTAGGCCGATATCTCTTTGCACATTACTGTAAAATAATTAATGATCACAGAATACATGATTAATATGACACCTGCTTATTCCCCACATCTGTCGATGTACCTTCGCAGCCTCAAGTCCCATTACCTTCAAAAACCTCCCTCCCAGTTAATTGCACATGACACTTCTTGTTTAAAGTGAATGCCTTCTCTTGGGAAACATTACCACCTGGACAAGCCTCTCCCATCCAGTCAACTGACAGATGTATTTTTAAAATTCGAGATTAGCTTCTCCCACTTCATAAGAGCTTCTTCAGATGTACGTTCCATGTAAGTATCACCCTCAAATATGTGAATTTGAATGAATGAATATATTTGCCAATAGTTTCCAGAAGTTTATTTTAATGAAACTTTATTCACATATATTTTTTGGATTCTCATCAGTGCTAGACCATGAGTTTACCTGGTTCGTTATATATCACACCATGAGTTTACCTGGTCAGTTATGTATCAAGCTCCAGAACTTGCCGTGCCCCTATCCGAGCTGTTCTGGTACAGCTACAACACTAGCATCTACCCGGCAATGTGGAAAATTGCCCAGGTACGTTCTGTACACAGAATGCAGGACAAATCCAACTCGGCCAATTACTGCCCCATCAGTCCACTCTCGATCATCAGTTAAGTAATGGAAGGGGTCATCAACAGTGCTATTGAGCGGCACTTGCTTAGTAATAAACTTCTCACTGACACCCAGTTTGGGTTCTGCCAGGGCCACTCAGCTCCTGACCTCATTACAGCCTTGGTTCAAACATGGACAAAAGAGCTTAACTCCAGAGGTGAATGACTGCCCTTGACATCAAGGCAGTATTTGCAAGTGGTAAGTAACATTCACACCACATGAGTGCCAGGCAATGACAAGAGAGAAACTAACCATCACCCCTTGACATTCAATGGCATTACCATCGCAGAAGTCCCCACTGCCAACATCCTGGGGGTTACCATTGACCAGAAACTGAACAGGACTAGCTTTATAAATATTGTGGCTACAAGAGAGGGTCAGAGGCTATGAATCCTTCAGCAAGTAACTCACCTCCTGACTTCCCAAAGCCTGTTCACCATCTATAAGGCACAAGACAGGAATGTGATGGAATACTCTCCACTTGCCTGGATGAGTGCAGCTCCCACAACACTCGAGAAGCTTGACACCATCCAGAACAAAGCAGCCCACTTGATTGGCACTACATCCACAAACATTCACTCCCTCCACCACCAACACACAGTGGCAGCAGTGTGCACCATCTACAAGATGCACTGCAGGAATTCACCAAGGATCCTTAGCCAGCACCTTCTAAACCCACAACCACTATCACCTAGAAGGACAAGGGCAGCAGACACATGGGAATACCACCACCTGGAAGTTCCCTTCCAAGCCACTCACCATCCTAACTTGGAACTATTTTGCCATTCCTTCACTGTTGCTGGGTCAAAATCCTGGAACTCCCTCCCTAACAACACTATGGTTGTACCTATACCACATGGACTGCAGCGGTTCAAGAAGGCAGCTCACCACTACCTTCTCAAGGGCAATTAGGGATGGACAATAAATGGGGGCCTAGCCAATGACGCCCACATCCTATGAATGAATAAAAAAATTTACCTGGTCAGTCATATATCAGGCTCTGAGTTTACTTGGTTAGTTATGTATCAGACTCTGAGTTAACTTGGTCAGTTATGTATTGAATAGTTTGTTTACCTGATCAGTTTTGTATGGGACTCTGAGTTTACCTGGTTAGTTATGTATCAGACTGTGAGTTAACTTGGTCAGTTATGTATTGAATAGTTTGTTTACCTGATCAGTTTTGTATGGGACTCTGAGTTTACCTGGTTAGTTATGTGTTGGGGCCAGAGTTTACCTTGTCAGTTCTGTAATGCGCCCTGAGTTAACCTGGTTAATTATGTATCATGGCCAGCATGTTGGCTAGAAATACAGGCCTCTTAAGAGTAACCTTGGCAAACGGAGCGCAGCTGAGGAAACGGAGTGTAGACTTGGAGTTTGGTGAAGGGGGAATTTGATGAAGGAGGGATTTGTTTCCTTTTTACTATCTTTCTCACCCTGTAGGAATTGATTCTTGCTCTATTACAGGGAAAAGAGCTAACTATTTGGTGAGTATCTGGTGAGTCGCTAAGATCTATTCTATACTTAAGGTTTAAAATGTTATACAAATTGGTGGTAAAGTTAATAAAATATATTAAAAAAGCAACATATATATAAGTGAATAGTAATTAAGTAATTATTTAAAAACACATTTAGGCTGGCAGGACAGGTGATGTGTCAAGGATGCAGCTGTGGGAGCTCCTGGATAACATTGTGATCCAGGGCAAACACATCTGCAGTAAGTGTTCGCAGCTTGAGGAACTTGGGCTCAGAGTCATTGAGCTGCAGACTCTGCGACACCTCAGGGAGGGGGGAAGTTACCTGGATGCTTTGTACCAGAAGGTAGTCACGCCTCTTAGAATAGGGTCCTCTGATTTGGTCAGCGTGTGACTGTGAGTGAGGCAGGTAAGGGGACCCAGAGTGCAGGAGTGTGAGCCTCTGCAATTGTCCAATAGGTTTGAGGTTCTCTCATCTTGTTTGGATGAGGGTGGGAGCTGCAGGGTGCATGAGAAAACTGACCATGGCACCGTGGTACAGGGAGTCATTCAAATTGGGGGAGCAAAAGGGATGTAGTGGGAGTAGGGAAAGTATATTGAGGGGGGATTGACACTGTTCTCTGTAGCAAAGAACGGGAGTCCAGGAGGCTCTGGTGCCAGGATTTGGGACATCTGCTCAGGGCTGAAGAGGAATTTGCAGTGGGACGGGGAAGATCCAATTGTTGTGGTCTATGTAGGTACCAATGACATAGGTAGAACTAGGGAAGAGGTTCTGTGTAGAGAGTATCATGAGCTCGTCACTAAATTGAAAAGCAGAACCTCAAAGGTAATAATCTCTGATCTCGGTTAATGGACCTGAGCTGCATGCAAATTGGCATAGCATACATAAAATTAGAGAGATGAATACGTGGCTCAAAGACTAGTGTGGGAGAAGTGGGTTCCGGTTTGTGGGGCACTGGCACCAGAATTGGGGAAAGTGGGATCCTTACTGTTGAGATGGTCTACACCTGAACCTTGCTAGGACCAGTATTCCTGCGGACTGCATAACTAGGGAATTAGAGAGTGCTTCAAGCTAAATAGTGGGGGCAAGGGATCAAATGTGGAAAGATGTGTTATATCAAAGAGGAGAGACAAGGGAAGAGAGGGGAATAGTTATATGGGAAATGAAGGGAAAAGAAAGATGGAAGGGACAGAGAGAAAAAAAATCTAAGAATACACCAAGAATCAAGACTAGATGTCACAAGGATAACAAAAAGACAAAATTAAAGGCTCTGAGTCTGAATTCGTGTAGCATTCATAGCAAAGGAAACAAATTGAATGCGCACATTGAAGTAAATAAATATGATTTGATAGCTGTTACGGAAATGTGGCTGCAGAATGACAAGGATTGGGTCCTGAATATTGACCTTCAAGAAGAATAGGAAGCTAGGTAAAGGTGGAGAGGTAGCACTGTTAATCAAGGACTGCATTTGGGCAATAGTTAGAGATGACCTTGGTTTAGGAGATCAGGATGTAGAATCGACTTGGGTGGAGATGAGGAATAGTAGGGGAAAGAAGTCACCAGTGGGAATGGTCTACAGGCCCCCTAACAGTAACCACAATGTAGGACAAAGTATACAAGAACAACTATTGGGTGCTTGGAAAAATCAATAGTAGTAGCCTGGATGAGGAGTTCAGAGAATGTTTTTGAGATAGTTTCTTAGAGCAGCACATTCTGGAACCAGCCAGAGAGCAGGTTATATTAGACTTATTATTGTGTAATGTGACAGGATCAATTAATAACCTCAGAGTGAAGGCACTCCTCGGTAGCAGCAACCACAATATGATTGAATTTTACCTCCAGTTTGAAAGGGAGAAGAGTGGGTCTAAGACTAGTATTTTAAACTTAAATAAGGGCAACTATGTATGAAAGCTGATCTAGCTAAGGTGAACTGGGATTCTAGGCTGGGGATAGATCAGTAGAGAAGCAGTGACAGACATTTAAGGGCATATTTCAGAATATTCAGAATAAGTATATTCCAACAATAAAGAAAAATTCTAAAGGGAGGTCCCACCATCCGTGGTTAACTAAAGAAGTTAAGGAAACCATCAAGCCTAAGGAAAAAGCATAAAACTGTGCAAAGATGAGTGGCAGGTCAGATGACTGGTCAGAATATAAAGAACAGCAGAGAATGACTAAAAGGTTAATCAGGAGAAAGAAATTAGAGTACGAGAGGAAGCTAGCTAGAAATGTAAAAATGGATCGTAAGAGCTTTTACAGGTATTTAAAAAGGAAAAGTGTAAATAAAATGAGTGTTGGTCCTCTAGAGAATGACAGTGGGGAGTTAACAGTAGATAATAAAGAAATGGTGGATGAAATGAACAAATATTTTGCTTCTGCCTTCACTATTGAGGATATAAAAAAACATTCCAGTAATAGCTGTAAATCAGGAGGTGGAAGGGAGAGGGGAACTTGGTGAAATTACAATCACTAGGCAAGTGGTACTGAGCAAACTGATGGAGCTGCAGGCTAATAAGTCTCCGCGTCCTGATGGACTTCATCCTAGGGTCGTAAAAGAGGTGACTAATGAGGTAGTAGATGTGTTGGTGTTAGTTTCGCTAGATTCTGGAAAGGTTCTATCAGATGGAAAGTAGCAAATATAACCCCTCTATTCAAGAAGGTAGAGAGGCAGCAAACAGAAAACTATAGGCCAGTTAACTTGACATCTGTCGGGGGGAATGTGTTAGAGTCGAACTTTAAAGAGGTTATAACTGGGCACTTAGAAAAACACAAGGTAATCAGAAAGAGTCAGCATGGTTTTGTGAAAAGGAAATCATGTTTAACCAATTTATTGGCATTATTTTGAAGGAGGAACATGCATTGTAGATAAAGGGGAGCTTGTAGATGTATTGCATTTGGATTTCCAGAAGGCATTTGATAAGGAGCCATATCAAAGTTTATTGCAGAAAATAAAAGCTCATGGTGTAGGGGGTAACATATTAGCCGGGATAGAAGATTTGCTGGCTGGCAGAAAGCAGAGAGTATGCATAAATGGGTCTTGGTCTGATTGGTCTGTGCCTAATGGGGTCCCACAAGGGTCTGTGCTAGGACCTCAACTTTTTACAATTTGCATCAATAACTCAGATGAGGGGAGCGAAGGCATGGTAGCTAAATTTGCAGATGACACAAAGATAGGAAAGTATGTAGTGAAGAAGCCTTAAGGAGTTTGCAGGCGCATATAGATGAGTTGAGTGAGTGGGCAAAAATCTGGCAGATGGAGTATAATGTGGGAAAATGTAAAGATTCACTTTGGCAGGAAGAATAAAAAAGCAGAGTATTGCTTAAATGGCGAATGACTACAGAATTCCGAGGTGCAGAGGGATCTAGGTGTTCTAGTGCATGAGTCACAATAGTTAGTATGCAGGTACAGCAAATAATCAAGAAGGCTAATGGAATGCTATCCTTTATTACAAGAGGAATTGAACACAAAAGTTAGGATGTTATGCTGCAGTTATACAGGGCATTGGTGAGACCACACCTCAAATAGTATGTGCAGTTTTGGCCTCCTTATTTAAGGAAGAATATAAGTCCGTTGGAGGCGGTTCAGAGAGGTTCACTACATTGATACCTGAAATGAGTTGGTTGTCTTACGAGGAAAGGTTACACAGACTGGGCTTGTTTCCACTGCAGTTTAGAAGAGTGAGTGGTGACTTGACTGAAGTAGTTAAGATCCTGAAGGGCCTTGACAAGGTGGACGTGGAAAGGATGTTTCCTCTTATGGGTGAGTCTAGAACTAGGGGGCACGGTTTTAAAATTAGCGGTTGCCCCTTTAGTATAGAGATGAAGAGAATTTTTTCTCTCAGAGGGTTGTGCAACTTCGGAACTCTTGGCCTCAGGAGGCGGGGTCATTGAATAGTTTTAAGGCAGAGATAGATAGATTCTTGTTAGGCAAGGGAATCAAAGGTTATCGGCGGTAGATGGGAATGTAGAACTCAAAACAGATCTGCCATGATCTTATTGAATGGTGGAGCAGACTGAAGGGGCTGAATGGCCTACTTCTGCTCCTATTTTGTATGTCCGTATTGCACCATGAGCTTATCTGGTTAGCGATGTATTGAACCATGCGTTTAGCTGGTTTGTTGTGCATGATCGGATCATGATAGAACAAACAGCACAGAAGGAGGCCATTCAGCCTATTGAGTCTGTTTCTGGCATTTTTGAACAGATAGTTAGACCCACTCCTCCACTCTCTTGCAGTTTCTTTCTCCTTCAAGTGTTCATCCAATTTTATATTGAAGATTAATATTTGAATCTGTTTCCATGATTGTATGAGGCATTGCATTTCGGGTCATAACCACTTGTATAAAAACACTTTTCCTTAATTCACCTTTGGTCCTTTTGTCAATCAACTTAAGTCTGGGCTCTCTGCTTATTGACTCTTCAGCTATTGGAAACTGTTTCTGTTTATTTGCGCTATCGAAACCCTTTGTGATTTTAAACGCCTGTTTCAAATCTCCTCTTAGTCTTCTCTGCTGTAAGGAGAACAATCCCGGTTTCTCCAGCCTATTCGTGCAAAGTTAACCCCTTACCCCTTGCTCTTATAAAAAGCTTCTGTTCTACAAAGCCTTTATATCCTTACCAAAGTGTGGTGCTCAAAACTGGACACGATGCTTCAGCTGGGGATGAACTAATGTTTTATACAGATTTAGCATAACTGTTTGCTTTTGTACTCAATTCCTCTATTTATAAAGCCCAGGATCACATGCTTCATTATTTGAAATGAAAACAGAAAATGCGGAAAAACTCAGCAGACCTGGCAGCATCTGTGGAGGGAGAAACAGAGTCAATGTTTCCAGTCCTATATGGCTTTTCTTTGGAACTAGAGAAAGGTAGAAATGTGATGGGTTTTATGCTGTTGAAAATGGGGGAGGGGTAGGTGGGGAAAAATAGAAGGTCAGGGATGGGTTAGAGGGCGGTGGAGGTTAAATGGCAAAATTTGTCATGAGCACAAATCAAAGTGAGTGGTAATGATAGTATTAAGACTAAAGCATTGGTCCAGAGTAGGTGTTAATAGCAGATAAAGGTCAGCACTGTCTGAAAGTAAAATAGCGGAATGTATTAATAAGAGGAAAAGCGTCAGCACTGTCTGAAAGTAAACACATGAGAACAAGATGCGGACTTGCAGATGGGGGGATAAATTCAAAATGGAGGACAGAGGTCATGGTCTGTCATCCTCGACAACTTCAGATCCTGGGCTCTGTATTCCACTTTGGTTTTTCCCCCCCAAGTGCCAGTTTGTATCTTGTTCTTTTGGATGATGCTGCCAGACCTACTGAATTTTTCGAGCATTTTGTGTTTTTGTTGCAGATTTCCAGCATCCGCTGTATCTTGCATTTATTTTTTGCTTTATTATCTGCTTTATTAACCTTATCTTCCAACTTTAAAGAATTTGCGCATAAACATTCTCAGGTTTCTCAGCTCCTGCACCTTCTTTAAAATTGGACCTTTTAGTTCATAATTTGTCTCCTCGTCCTCCCTCTCAAAATCTATCACTTCATATTTTTCTGCATTGAATTTCATCTGCCATGTGTCCGCCCACTCCACCGGCCTCTCTGATCTCTAGATGTCTATTGCTAATCTCATCACTGTCTACTACACTTCTAAGCTTCATATTGTCTGCAGATTTCAAGATTGCACCCTGTACCTCCAAAATATACATAATTTATGTAAAACTTTCAGCATAATAAAATGCCCCAAGGCAGTTCACAGGAACATTATCAATCAAAATTCACCAGTGGTGGTTCCCTTTATAATTAGGGAAGGACAAGAGGTCACAATTGAAGGAGCGCAGAAATCTCAAGAGATTTTTGGGGCTGGAAGGGATTACAGAGATGAGGAGGGTGAGGCCATGGGGGGATTTGAAAACGAGGATGAGAATTTTAAAAATTGAGGCATTGCTTAGCTGGGAGTCAGTGTAGGTCAACAAGCACAGGGGCGATGGTTGAGCAGACATGGTGTGAGTTTGGACATGGGCAACAGAGTTTTGGATGACCTCAGGTCTATGCCGTGTGGTAGGTCAGAGGTCAGCCAGGACAGCATTGGAATAAAAACAGAATACTCAAGAAGTATTCAGCAGCATCTGTGGAGAAACAGATAATATTTCAGGTCTGTGAACTTCAGTCAGAACTGATGAAAGAGAACAGTTTAAGAACTGTTTAGCCCCATATTTCAGGATAGATGTCAAGGCTTTGAGAGCATATGGAAGAGATTCCAAGGATTAGGGGCTTCAGTGATATGGAGAAACTGGAGAAGTTGGGGCTATTCAGAGTAGAGAAAGTGAAGAGGAGATTTATTGGACATGGAAAAACTCGATTGGTCTTATGGGTAAATAAGGAGAAATTGTTTTCAATGGCATCACTTCCTAGCTGTCCCTGCAATCGTCATCATCCACTATCCCTCAATTTGAGGATGATGTCTACTGAGACCGGTGAGTCTTTTCTTTGGGTCTTCATGTGACTGAACAGGCCAATTCTTGACCCGTGGACCTTTGGGCACATGGGACAGAAGGTCCCATGAGGTAGAGGGATCCAGTCTGCTAGTTTTGCTTCCTTTTCTTTCCTTCTCTGCTGTCGCTCTGTCTCATATTCAGATGTTGGGACTCAAAGCATGATGCAGCTTGATGGACAAGTTGTTGCCGTTTTGAAGGATTGGTAGCAAGCTCCTCCTCGTCATTAAGGTCAATGCTTCAGGAGAGCTTCTTTGTTTCTTCTCTGTTTTCTTTGAACTCTTTGCCATTTGAGAGCTAAGAAGACAGGAACCTGGTGGGGGAGATGGTTTACGGCCTTCCAGACACAGTGTCCAGTCCATTGAATCTGATTTTGCATGAGCTTTGCCTGAATGCTTGTGGAGTTGGCTTCAAGAAGGACACTAGCGTTTGTTTGACGGTTCTCCTATTGAACCTGGGGAGGCGGAGGCATTGCTGTAGGTTCCTGCAGAAGGGATGCAGCAATGCTAAACAAACCCATGTACAGAGAGTTACCAGGGGAGGCCATTCAAGCACATGGTGTGAGTGCATTCAAGAGGTTTTAGAAATATTTTACAGAGAACGAGGAAATTGCGGAATATGGTGAGGAAAGGAAGATGTTCCTGGGGTTACAATTTTTTTTGACTGTACGACCATAATATTTTCTGAATGAAAACAAGTTTTCAGCAACAACTTGCACTTATGCCGCACAGTTAACATAATTAAACATTCCAGAGCACTTCAAAGGAACATTATCTAACAATATTTGACAGTGAGCTACATAAGGAGATATTAGGACAGATAACCAGAAATGTAGTTAAGGAGGTGGCTTTTAAGGAGGATTTTAAAGGAGGAAAGTGAGGGGGTACTTGGAGGAGTGCAGAAATTTTGGAAGATTGTGAGGCAGGAGGTGATTACCGAGTTAGGGAAGGGTTGAGGTAATGGAAGGATATGTGGCTGAGAATGCGAATTTGAAATCTGAGTAACTCTCAGTGCTGTCTCTTTTTCTTGGGCTTTAATTACTTTGGGAAGCTGAGAACAGAAGAATTCTCAGAAGAATGCACAATGGGAGCCAGGTACAAGGATGTTTCCTGAAAAACCCTATTAGCTTTTTTACCTCAAGTTTCATAGAACAGGCGCAAAGCTTAATGCTTGACTGAAACCTTACAATGAGACTTTACAGTCAGAGTAAAGCAGTAAACAATTCAGCCTTAAGTAAGACTGATAGCTGTTATTGTGTTATATGGCTGCGGTTCAACATTGGTATCGGAACAAGTGTTGCTGGTCATGGTGCTGAAATAGTATCCAAACACAGATGATACATTACAGTGATACAGATTTCAACTGATTGTTGTACCTGTCCTGGGAATGTTTGATGGGGACAGTGTAGAGGGAGCTTTACTCTGTATCTAACCCCGTGCTGTACCTGTCCTGGGAGTGTTTGATGGGGACAGTGTAGAGGGAGCTTTACTCTGTATCTAACCCTGTGCTGTACCTGTCCTGGGAGTGTTTGATGGGGACAGTGTAGAGGGAGCTTTACTCTGTATCTAACCCCGTGCTGTACCTGTCCTGGGAGTGTTTGATGGGGACAGTGTAGAGGGAGCTTTACTCTGTATCTAACCCCGTGCTGTACCTGTCCTGGGAGTGTTTGATGGGGACAGTGTAGAGGGAGCTTTACTCTGTATCTAACACCGTGTTGTACCTGTCCTGGGAATGTTTGATGGGGACAGTGTAGAAGGAGCTTTACTCTGGATCTAACCCTGTCCCCTTCCTGTCCTGGGGGTGTTTGATGGGGACAGTGTAGAGGGAGCTTTACTCTGTATCTAACCCCATGTTGTAGCTCTCCTGGGAGTGTTTGATGGAGACAGTGTAGAAGGAGCTTTACTCTGTATCTAACCCCATACTGTACTTGTCCTGGGAGTGTTTGATGGGGACAGTGTAGAGGGAGCTTTACTCTGTATCTAACCCCGTGCTGTACCTGCCCTGGGAATGTTTGATGGGGACAATGTAGAGGGAGCTTTACTCTGTATCTAACCCCTTGCTGTACCTGTCCTGGGAGTGTTTGATGGGGACAGTGTAGAGGAAGCTTTACTCTGTATCTAACTCCATGCTGTACCTGTCCTGGGAGTGTTTGATGGGGACAGCGTAGAGGTAGCTTTACTCTGGATCTAACCCCGTGCTGTACCTCTTCTGGGAGTATTTGATGGGGACAGTGTAGAAGAAGCTTTACTCTGTATCTAACCCCATGCTGTACCTGTCCTGAGAGTGTTTGATGGGGACAGCGTAGAGGTAGCTTTGCTCTGTATCTAACTCCGTGCTGTACCTGTCCTGGGAGCGTTTGATGGGGACAGTGTAGACGGAGCTTTACTCTATATCTAACCCCATGCTGTACCTGTCCTGGGAGTGTTTGATGGGCCAGAGGATGCTTTACTTTGTTTTGCCCATGCAGGTGAAGAGAGTTTCCAACCACATCTGTGAAATCTGAAGTCAAGGATGTGTCTCTCATCCCATGAGGATTTGAGAGCAGCTTTCCCTTTCCCTAAGGAAGTTGAAAGAAACTCGAGATTGATTGGTGAAGTCTTATTTCAGACAGATCTCATATTTACAACGTTAACAGCTTCTCTTGTCTATTACAAACACCCCCTGTGAGTTAACATTTGCAATGAACAGCATCAGTGGTTTCTATCTTGACAGTTTGAAAATCAAAACCGAAATTGTTTACTAAGAATATATTTCTATTTCTGAGCTTATTTTCCAAGTGGTTTAAGCTCAATGCAAGACTGATTTGAATTATTGCATTTCCCCCTGATTAGGATACTCCTGTCAATCAGAACACATCATCTTCACCCACCACCTTCTGAATGAAAATACAGTTAGAATTTTGACTCTTCTGAACAATGTTTGTTACCTTTAAATATGAGAAACAGAAACTGCACCAGGCCCCTGGACTCTGATTCTTCCTGTGCTGTTAGATTTCTACAATACCCAGTAGTGACATTCCCTGCCCCTTAAATTTGCCCAAACCCCCTCTCTGTTGTATCCCTGGATTGCTCTCTGTAAGACATTCTCCAAACTCCCAGAAACTGTCAATGTATTTTGGTGCACAGAAACCCTTAGACCACAGAATTTCTGTCAGCGTGTGCTGGTTTTATTTCTGGATGTAATTCTTATCCAATAAATGGTATCTAATACAAGGTCTCTGTGTCATCCTTTTAAAGCAAATATAATGAAAAGGAGCCAGCCACGAGCAATATGCAGAGAATCTCCTCATGAACAGAAAACACCAGAGCCAAAATGTCCGCAGGCTCCCAGTTCACTCCCATGTGTGAAGCCAGGCTTCTGATCTTAGTTGAAAACCAATTAATATTTAACTGCACTCACACATGAAGTCCTGACGTGACATTTATATGCACTTCACTACTTCCTCGTTCCAAGATCTTTTCTAATGCCTTCATATATCGGGACCTCCCCCTGCAATGCTTCTAGCTCCAAGGATCATCCCAAGTGTTTAGGGAGAGTTGGTGGCGTAGTGGTATTGTTATTGCAGTAGTAATCCAGAGACCTAGGGTAAAGCTCTGGGGACCCAGATTCAAATCCCAACATAGCAAATGGTGGAATTTGAATTCAATAAAAATCTGGAGTTAAAAGTCTGACTATGAAACCATTGTCAATTGTTGTAAAAACCTATCTGGTTCACTAATGTCCTTTAGGTAAGGAAATCTGCTGCCCTTACCTGGTCTGGTCTACATGTGACTCCAAGCCCACAGTTTTTGACTCTTACATGTCCCCTGAAATGGCCTAGCAAGCAAGCCACTCAGTTGTAACGAAAAGGGAATGAAACCCACGGACTACCTGGCATCGGCCTAGGCATCAGGAACAACAACGGCAAACTCAGCCCTGTGGACCCTACAAAGTCCTCCTTACTAAGATCTGGGGGCTAGTGCCAAAATTGAAAGAGCTGTCCCACATACTAGTCAAGCAACAGCCTGACATAGTCATACTCACAGAATTATATCTTACAGATAATGTCCCAGACACCACCATCCCCATCCCTAGGTACGTCCTGTCCCACTGGCAGGACAGACACAGCAGAGGTGGCGGCACAGTGGTATACAGTCAGGAGGGAGTTGCCCTGGGAGTCCTTAACATCAACTTCAGACTCCCTGAAGTTTTATGGCATCAGGTCAAACATGGGCAAGGAAACCTCCTGCTGATTACTACATACCACCCCCCCTCACCTGATGTTTCAGTACTCCTCCATGCTGAACACCACTTGGAGGAAGCACTGAGGGTGGCAAGGACGCAGAATATACTCTGGGTGGGGGCCTTCAATGTCCATCACCAAGAGTAGCTCAGTAGCACCACTACTGACCGAGCTGGCCAAGTCCTAAATGACATAGCTGCTAGACTGGGTCTGTGGCAGGTGGTGAGGGAACCAACAAGAGGGAAAAACATACTTGACCTCATCCTCATCAACCTGCCTGTCACAGATGCATCTGTCCATGAGAGTATCGGTAGGAGTAACCACAGCACAGTCATTGTGGAAACGAAGTCCCATCTTCACATTGAGGATACCCTCCATCGTGTTGTGTGGCACTACCACCGTGCTAAATGGGATAGATTTCAAACAGATCTAGCAACTCAAGATTGGGCATCCATGAGGCGCTGTGGGCCATCAGCAGCAGCAGAATTGTACTCAAACACAATCTGTAACCTCATGACCCGGTATATCCCCCATCAAGCCAGGGGATCAACCCTGGTTCAATGACGAGTGCAGGAGGGCATGCCAGGAGCAGCACCAGACATACCTAAAAATGAGGTGTCAACCTGGTGAAGCTATAACACAGGACTACTTGTGTGCCAAACTGCAGAAGCAGCAAAGGATAGGCAGAAATAAGCAATCCCACAATCAATGGATCAGATCTATTTTCTGCAGTCCTGCCACATCCAGTACAGCTACAACACTGGCATCTGCCTGGCTATGTAGAAAATTGCCCAGGTATGTCCTGTACGCAAAAAGCAGGACAGATCCAACCCGGCCAACTACCGCCCCATCAGTCTACTCTCCATCATCAGTAAAGTAATGGAAGAGGTCATCAACAGTGCTATCAAGCGGCACTTGCTTAGCAATAACCTGCTCACTGCTGCCCAGTTTGGGTTCTGCCAGGGCCACTCAGCTACTTCATTTCAGCCTTGGTTCAAACATGGATAAAAGAGCTGAACTCCTGAGGTGAGGTGAGAGTGACTGCCCTTGACATCAAGGCAGCATTTGACCAAATGTGGCATCAAGGAGCCCTAGCAAAATGGGAGTCAATGGGAATCGGGGAAAACACTGTGTTGGTTGGAGTCATACCTAGCACAAAGAAGGATGGTTGTGTTTGTTGGTATCAGACATCTCAGTTCCAGGACGTCATTGTAGGAGTTCTTCAGGGTAGTGTCCTAGGCCCAACCTTCTTTCCATCATAGGGTCAGAAGTGGGGATGTTCACTGATGATTGCACAATGTTCAGCACCATTCATGACTCCTCAGATACTGAAGCAGTCCATGTCCAAATGCAGCAAGACCTGGACAAAATCCAGGTTTGGGCTGACAAGTGGCAAGTACCATTCGCACCACACAAGTGCCAGGCAATGACCATCTCCAACAAGAGAGAATCTAACCATCGCCCCTTGATGTTCAATGGCATTACCATCACTGAATCACCCACTATCAACATCCTGGGGGTTACCATTGACCAGAAACTGAACTGGACTAGCCATATAAGTACTGTGGCTGCAAGAGTATGTAAGAGACTGGGAATCCTGTGACCAGTAACTTACCTCCTACCCCCCAAAGCCTGTCCTCCATCTACTAGGCACTAGTCCGGAGTGTGATGGAATAGTCCCCACTTGCCTGGATGAGTGCAGCTCCAACAACAAGAAGCTCAACACCATCCAGGACAAAGCAGCCTGCTTGATTGGCACCACATCCACAAACATTCACTCCCTCCACCACCGACGCACAGTAGCAGCAGTGTGTACCATCTACAAGATGCACTACAGGAATTCACCAAGGCTGCTTAGACAGCATCTTCCAAACCCACGACTGCTACCATCTACAAGGACAAGGGCAGCAGGTAGATGGGAACACCACCACCTGGAATTTCCCCTCCAAACCACTCACCATCCTGACTTGGAAATATATCATGGTTCCTTCACTATTTCTGGGTCAAAATCCTGGAACTCCCTCCCTAACAGCACTGTGGGTGTACCTACACTGCATGGACTACAACAATTCATGAAGGCAGATTGCCAACACCATCCAAGGGCAATTAGGGATGGGAATTAATCCTGGCCTTGCCAGTGATGCTCACAACCCAAGAATGAATTTTACGAAATCTTCATCTAACAAAATTAAATTTGTAGTCCTGTCAGAGTTTGTTATACTGTCACTGTATTTATCGCACATCACAGTGTTTACCACATCCTCATAGTGTTGCGTTTATCACACTGTCACAGAGTTTATTATATTGTTACGATATCACACTGAGCAGGAGTTTGTTATACTACCCTGATATTAATTGGAGAGAAGAGTTAGGTAAAGGGGCTGCAGGAATGGAGTTCCTACAAAATGTACAGGGCTCCTTTCTAAGCTAATATATAAAAAGTCCAACAAGGGAAGAACTGCTGATGGGCCTAGTAATGGGGAATGAACCAGGGCCGGTAAGAAAAATAACATTATTGGAACATCTAGGCAACAGTGACCATAATAAATTACACTTTCAGGTGATGATAGAGGAGGGCATAAGTATGATGAAAACTGAGTTAATAGATTAGAGCAACGCTGATTTTGATGGTCTGCGAATAGGGCTTGGGAATGTAAAATAGGCAACGACATTGGCAAACACCGATGTAGAACAACAGCCTGGGAGATAGAACAGATAGGCATGGCATAGAATGATGAGGTGAGCAATGAGATAAGTGCATTTCAAATAAGAAAGGGGATGTATTAAATAAACTAAACAAACTCAAAGAGGATAAAACACCTTGTCCAGATGGATTGCATTCATGTATCTTAAAAGAATCTGTGGAAGAGATAGCAAAAAGATGACTACGTATATTTAATAATTCATGTGAAAAAGGTGTAGTGCCAGAGGATTGTTGGAGAGCTAATGTGATTCCTGTATTTAAGAAAGGGTTTAAAACGTAACCATGGAATTATAGAACAGTCAGTTTAATGTCCATAGTAAGAAAAATAATAGAAAACTCACTAAAGGAGAGAACAGACCAACATCTTGAAATGTGAAATACAATTATGAATAATCAGCATGGAGTTCAAAAGGGAAAATCCTGCTTGATTGACCTTATTGAAATTTTTGAGGAGGAAACAGAGAGAACAGACACTGGTAATGTAGTACATGTAACTTATCTGGATGTTCAAAAGGCCTTCAATAAGGTGCTTCATCATAGTCTAATGAATAAGGACATAGAATGTGGAGTTGGGGACAAGCTGCAGGATGGATTGCTCGCTGGTTTCATGATGGAAAGCAGAGAGAGGGAATAAAGGGTGGTTATTCAGAGTGGCAGAAGGTGGGAAGAAGAGTTCCACAAGGATCAGTGCTGGGACTCTGTTGTTTACAATTTACATTATTGATTAGGAATCAAAAACACTATTTCTATGTTGACAAATTACACCAAATTGGGGGGAGGGATAGTCAATACTGAGCAGGACTGCAACAGTCTCAGGAGGACATTAATAAACTTGCGGAACAGAACAGAAATGAAGTTAAACACAGAAAACGTGAGGTAGTACATTTTGATAGGAAGAATAGGGAGGTCACTTTTTACCTAGACGGCGCGAGTCTAAGTGGGATAGAGGAATAAAGGGATCTGGGAGTACAAATACATCAATCACTGAAAGTTACAACACAAACTCACAAGGCCATAGAAAGGCAAACCAAAGACTGGGTTTTATTTCTGGAAGGATAGAATTGAAAATAAGGGAGGTCATGCGAAACCTGTATCGAACTTGGGTAGACCACACGTCACATACTGCATGCATTTGTAGTCACCATGTTATAAAAAATAAATCAGGGCCCTGGAGAGAGTGCAGAGAAAGATTTAGAAAGATGGTCCCAGATATATGTGGGTATACTTATGAGAGAAGGATGAACAGCTGGTCTCTTTTCCTTTGGAAAAAGAAGGCGGAGAGTCGCCCTATAGAGATCTTTAAAATAATTTCTCTAAGTTACACCCCCTGTAATTGTTTTTGGCACAGCTATGCAGCTGTAGTAATTTAAAGGGGCCAAGCTGTGTGGGGCTTGAATGAAGATTTTCCACACTTATCACACAGATTAGGGGGAGCAGGTACATCACACATTCAAATATCATGAACAGGTACAGAAAAGAATCAAAAAGGTCAATGGAACACTAGCTTTTATATCTGGAGGACTGGAATACAGGGAGGTAGACGACATGCTCAGCAATACAAAACCCTGGTCAGACCACACTTGGAGTCACGTGAGCAGTTCTGCACCTCGCCCTGGAAGGATTTGTTGACCTTGAAGGGGGTGCAATGTAGGTTTACCAGAATGATACCTGGACTTTGAGGGTTAAAACACGAGGAATGATTACACAAACCAGGCTGGTTTCCCCAGAATTTAGAAGGTTAAGGGATGATTTGATTGACAGTTTAAGAGGTACAGCATGGGTCAATGGGCAATTTCTGCTGACTGGAGAACAAAGCCTAAAAACTAGAGCCAGACCTTTTGGGAGTGAAATTAGAAACTCTTCTACACACAAAGGGTAGTAGAAGTTTGGAACTCTCTTCTGCAAATGGCAGTTGAGGCTAGATCCATTGTTACTGTTAAATTTGAGATTGATAGAATTTTGTTCGTCAAAGATATTAAAGGATAGATGGCAAAGATGGATGTGTGGAGTTTGGATATAAATCAGCCATGATCTCACATTAGCTGAGACCAAGTAATCCAGCACAGACTATGGGAAGCAACCTCAGGCCTTCCAGCGCAGTGTGGGCCTCGGGCCTTTCAGCGCAGTGTGGGCCTCGGGCCTTCCAGCGCAGTATGGGCCTCAGTTCTTTCCAGCGCAGTATGGGCCTCGGGCTTTTCCAGCGCAGTATGGGCCTCGGGCCTTCCAGCGCAGTGTGGCCTCGGGCCTTCCAGTGCAATATGGGCCTCAGGCCTTCCGATGCAGCATGGGCCTCGGGCCTTCCGGTGCAGCGTGGGCCTCGGGCCTTCCGGCGCAGCGCAGGCCTCGGGCCTTCCAGCACAGCGCGGGCCTCAGTACCCCATGGGTGAGACCAGCCAACCAATCACAGACTTTGAATAGGACCGAGCCCTTCCTGTACTTTGTGTGGTGTTCCCAAAAGAGAAACCAGGCACATTATCAGCTTGCAGTCCTTTGAACATTCTGAAAGCAAGATGGGTCTTGTATTCTCACCAGGCTGCTTGGTACAGGACCCTTCAGTTTGACAGATACGAAAAGCACAAATGTAGGTTTTTAATAACACTTGTCAAGGAGATTTCTGTTTGAAAGTTTCCCTTGAGGCTGCCTCATGCCTTCTAGATACCTTGGATACCAATCAAAGAATTTCATAGCCTAGCAGGAACTTACAAGATGGTGCTGCCAGGCAGTGTACAATCCCCTTTACCTTTTGCAGCATCTCTTACCTCCTCTCTGTGAGATTGAGAAGCATGCAGTTTGAAGCTGTCAACGTGCAAGGGTTGCTAAGCAGCAGAATTGGAATTGATGCTATTAGAGATCTTGGTTTGGAATTGATGAAAGTGCCAGCAGTTTGAGGTCAGTCACTTTGATGGTCAGGAGTAACTGTCTAATTAAATGGGTACGATAGTGTATTGCTTATTTTAATGGACCAGTAATCCAGAGCACAGTACTGCAGCAGTTAAGTTTCTGGACTGGTAACCCAGGGAATGGCAGTTTAAATCTCAACTTGAAATTTGAATCTTTCTTTCAAAAAATTGAAAGTAACAATCCATTATGAGTAAAAGTGACCATGAAGCTGTAGGACTGCCATAAAAGCACAACTGATTCACTAATATCCTGTCAGGCAGGATACTAGCTGCCCGTATCCAGCCTGGTTTACGTGTGAATCCAGTTATACGCTAATGGAGTTGCCTCTTGACGACCTACTGAAGGGGTCTAGCAAGTCACTCAATCCACCAGCACCTTCTCAGGGCTGGATAGTAAACGCCAGCCTTGCCAGTGATGCCCACTTCCTGACAAGTCATTTTCGAAAAGGAGCTTGTAAGAGATGTGCCATGTACAGAAAGGTGAAGACAGTTAGCATCCTCTGAAAATGAGCAATGGCAGTCGGCTACTGGTGGGAGCTGCAGCAACCCTCTTGGATCCTGCCCTGGGCAAAGGGTCTGGTGGTCCAGTTCACAGCAGGAAATGAGAGAATAGAGCTGCCTGCCGGAGGTGAGGAGGGAACATGCAGCAGGGAAAGAGAATAAATTGGGAAATTAGTTTGGAAAGGGAAACGGTGAAGGAATCAACCTGATGAGCGAGAAAGCAGGAAGGAGATGGGATTGCTCCAGTATCTGTTATTCTGGACTGCTCCTCTACCTGTTCATACAGTGTGCAGGATCTCCATGTTTATTCTAGTTATACTGTAAACTGTGCAATCCTTGAACTGTCTGCTCAGGTGACATTAGACAGAGAGGAGATTTTCCCTAGTGCCCTGACCAATGATCTTCAAGCACCACTGGCAGAAACAAGTGACATATTTGCTCTGAGCACAACTGTTTGTGGGATCTTTTCTCCTGTAGTATAGATTGGTTAGATCCTTTGAAATTTGGCATTCTTGCATTTGTCCTGATGAGTGCAAGATGAAAAGATTCAACAACATGTCTTTCTTTTCAGTGACATTCAAGTTCTGTACTCCTCTTAAAATGGAGGTTTTGCTGGCTGGGAGCACAGGGATCGTGGGTGAATGTGAGTCGGTGGGAGTTAGGATATAGGCAGCGGAGTTTTGGGTGAGCTCAAGTTGACAGAGGTCGGGGGGCGGGGTGGGGGGGAGATGGGTAATCGGCTAGGAGCAGGTTGGAATAGTTGAGTCTGGAGCTAACAAAAGCACAGGTGTGAATTACTGCAGCGGATGAGCTGAAGCTGGGCTGGAGTCGAGCGATGTCACAGAGGTGGACTTAGGCGGTCTTGGTGATGGAGCAGATGTAGAGCCTGAAGCTTCCCTCTGGAGGAAAGAGGATGCTGAGATTACAAAGAGCCGGAGATCAGCCTCAGGCATTGGCGGGGAAGGGAAACAGAGTTAATGCTGGGTCTCGAAGACAATGGTCTGTCTTTCCAATAATTACTTGGGGGAAGTTTCGACTCCTCCAGCTCCAGAAATCGGACAGGAATCATGACAAATCAGCAGAAGCGGAGGGGTGTAAAGAGATGCAACACGTATCCCGAGCTTCACGGCATTGCTCTGTCAGAGGGCACATTGGGCTGTGTTTGGATAGATAGACGTTCGCTTCCTTCCATTGATGAAACTTTGAAGAAAACGTTGACAAGGATTGTTACACTTGTGTACTTCCTGAATCATCTGAGGAGGATTATAAGAAGCTTCCAGATTGTATCAGAAGCCTCATTTCTGCCTGGATGATGGCTGATGCAGCTGTGCTGATGCGTGCACTAGTAAGGAAGGCAACGGGAGACTGCATGTTAATTCAGAAGCTGTCCCGCTTAATAAAAAACTACAGTGATGAATAATTAAAGATTCTTTCAATAATTAAACATCAAGTTTGTGCCGGCTTTCAACAGAGAATTTCACTTTTTTGAACAGTCCCTTCAAATTCTTTCTGCTGGATCAGTGAGGTCATTTGATTGTTTAACTTTAGTGTGAGCGATTTTTAAAAATATATTTGTTCATGGGATGTGGATGTTGCTGGCTAGGCCAGCATTTATTGCCCATCCCTAATTGCCCTTGTTCAAAGGGCATTTTTAAGAGGCAACCACATTTCTGTGGGTCTGGAGTCACATGTAGGCCAGACCAGATGACGACAGCAGATTTCCTTCCCTAAAGGGCATCAGTGAACCAGATGAGTTTTTATGACAACAGTTTCATCATTCAACTTTTAATTCCAAAAGTTTATTGAATTCAAATTCCACCATGGTGGGATTTGAACCCAGGCCCCCAGAACATTACCCGGGGTCTCTGGATTACCAGTCCAATGGCAATACCACTACACCACCACCTCCTGTCTATGTAAACCTGTGAGTAAGTAAGTGTCTGTATGTGTTTGTGTGTGTGAGTG